>NW_020213681.1:254473-280818 GCF_003070985.1 Temnothorax curvispinosus | reverse complement strand
CGCTGGTTAATTAGCGATAAGCAACGCGAGGTGTAGAGCATACGTTGTTCATGTACAATGATAATATTATTGTAAAATATATTTAATATGGACTTATATAGAGAGAAGTTGTTTTCAAATCAGAGCTGACATCCAGGTCCTATAGTATAATGACTACGATTCAGATCTGATGTGGAAGTAGCTAAAGATTAATTCGTACATAGCAAATTACTGTAATACCTTTATCGTATATAAATAGTGACTGAATGAAGTGGAATATATGAGAACTATGGTGAAATGATTTCTCTTTTTCATGGATTAAGCGGAAATAAAATTTCTGAGATACGCGTTGCAGCGTTATCTATGTTTTCCTCCCTTGCATAAGTGTCTACTAATAATTTTTAATCGACCCTTACTTTTTCGCCGATAAACAAACCAACATTTTAGCAGTGAGCTTTTTTTAAAGCGCGATCGAAAGAATTGTTGATCACCGAGTGGAAATTTCTCATTGTCTTATTTGCTCCAAGTCATTATGACTTTTTATTGCGAGATCTTACAGCACATCCCTGCTTTTATTAGTCCAATATTAAATATGTTAATATTATTGTGTATTTGAACTGTGTTGCGAGTGTACAGATAGATTATACAATTGATGCACTTATATCTAGAGGAAATCGCACACACTTTGAGACACCAATAGTACACAAGTCTATCTAATACAGTATGTTTTATTATGTAAATGTGTGCAATGAAAAGAAAGGGATTCTCGTAGAAACGCGGGGATCTTGCAATGAAAATTCAACAGTATGTATTACGCGATAAAACTTGAAGAATTTTCTGGCCTTTAATGCCAAATAGGTTTGCCTATACACCAAGTATATAATAGCACAGAATATAAATATTTCCTTGTAAGTCGCACTTCTCCGAAGGATGTTTATCGGAACTGTACGTTACGAAGGAACATAGGTCTTATCATTCCATTTTTCTTTCTCTTTTGTCATATCGGTAATATTCACGAGTATGTCCACCTGAGATTTTCGATTGTAAATAGTGAAGATCAAGTGTAATATACGTGTAAATAGTTTAACATTAAGCTTCGTGTATCACACTGGACCTTTTCTTGATTACCTTGTGAAATCTCAGTTCTTAGAGTGCCTCTAGCGTTAGCACGTTGTGTGATATACGAGCGTAGAATTCCGGCGATTGAAATCAAAACCCAAGCCCTGTAATAGCGAGTTTACGTAAACCTTACCTTACCTTACCGCTTTTAAAGATGTATCGTAGAGGTAATTTTTCTTTTTCGCATGTATCTTACATGAAAGAGACTATTGTACGGTTCGATATTAGAATTTCTATGAAATATATATATGCATATGTAAGAAAGTGTCCAATTTCGTTGATAATTAATCGCTGAATCACGTTTGTCCATGCCAAATTTTTTTTTGTTTCAAAACTACGATGCGCGCAACGATGAGTTTATAATATTTACGTAGTTTCTATCTATTCTACGATACGTGGATTCTGTTCCAGTAAGCATCGTGAAAATCGTGTTAAGAAAACCTTGATAATCTATGGCTTCCTTTTAGATGAATTGCATAACGATTCCGATTCCGAAGATCACATGATGCTCTCGAAATTTTCCTACTTTCAGCCAATGTCGGCACGCTCGCGTTGATGTACATACGTCAAGGTCACATTGGTTTATTCATCAAGTCACAGTTCATGAAGGCACACGAATCTGCTATATAATTCCAGTCACGATTTATTAGTAAAATCTCATTACGCCAATAATCTGAAGCTTAATTTAAATTAAACAAAAAAAATTTTTTTTAAGTTCTGTCCTATTTAGAACAGAAGCAAAGCCAAAAAGGTCAATGTTACAGTACAAAGAAAAAGTATATACCTAATTTAGAAGAAACGCAGGAAAAAAAACGAGAAGATTGATCTTTCTGCATTATTTATTCACATAAGGTTTAGCAAAAGTTGTATAAATGTTAATATTAAGTAAAAGTTGTATAAATGTTGAGAAACTTTAGTAAACTTAATATTTTTAGTAAACTTAATAGTATGGATTACAAGATCTTAACTTATGCTATATGTTGATTCTTAAATATTCTAAATAGGTTACGCCCAGATACTTTTTTGAAATAATTAAGTTTGCAAAATAATGAATGAGGCTTGATACAATAGTCGAGATTTGATAACTATTAATAGGATCGATTGAGATAATCCTAATAGGAATACCCATTTTGCTTCAGAGATAATATTCACGTTTATCGATATTTGTCTATCGGTATCTTATTAAGAAATATGTAATTAATAATAATAATACTTTTCAATTATTTAAAATACCGATAAACATTGCTAATCGTATATGGAATATTTCTGCGAAGAAGACAAGCAAAACAGGAATATTGTCATTATAGTTTATGAATTTAGTTTATTCATTGGCTGCATTCCGATATTCACTGTCAGTACTGCAAATCTATATTTTACGTCACGTATACTGTAGATTTTCAGTACTGAAAGTTGCTGACAGTGAATATCGGAATGCAGCCATTATGTTACTCTGTAATTTTTTCTTTTCTTTTAGTGGAGAAACTGTCATTAATTAAATTATCCGCTAAGGAGTTGAGACTCTGGGCGAAATTCAGTCTCGTATACATCTTTCGTTCTTTTTTTTAAACTCAGTTCTATAAAAGTCTTAAGTGTCTCAAGTTTAAATTTTTTAAACATTGATACAGTAGATTAGCTGCGTCATAAGACTGCATCTCTCTTACGTTAATCTATAATACGACGCGCTAAATTCGTTTGCATACACAACCCACGAAGATGTGATAGATTGCATCTTAAACATTTTGTACCATTACTTTGAGCTTTGTACGAGATAGGAAACTTTGGAAAGTCACAGCAGACGATATATCTCGTCGACGATTTCTAACAAGAATCGTAAGTAGTTAATAATTATATATTTTACTCCGTATAGTTGCTCTAATGCCCATTTCTACCAATGTAGATTAACTTCTAATCTCGGTTTAACTTACTTTCTATCTTTTCTAACTTTTAGAACTAGGAAAAGATGACAGGTAAGTTAAACCAAGATCAAAATTAACCTGCGTTGATAGAAATAGGTATTAATCTTTCAAAATATTTAACTTTTCTGTGGTTATTATAATTATTCCTCGTTATTTTTAATCTATCATTATTCTAATTTTTACTGAATATCGTATCTTCTAAATTACCCTCAGTCTTCAGAATCTTACTTCAACGTATATGGAACGTTGAATTAACTATTAATACTGTTTTTAACTTTTACTGCAATAGAGATTCGATCTTATAACTATCCTCAGTCTTCAAAATATATGTGATCTAAAGCGAACCTTTCGGAATAGTACATTGTCCGTTAGGGGACGGTTCTACGATCGGAGCCGGACCTGCAGGCGGAACTACGCATTGAGGAATATAGGACTGCGGCCCCAACGTCGGGCTCCATTGTTCTTGCATGTGTGGCGATGGCGGCGGTACAGCGTGATACTGCATCGATTGTGGATACATCATCGGCTGCGAGTACATCAACGATTGACTGTTCGTTGGAGAGTGACCTGACGGGTAAGCTTCGGTCGTGGAATAGTAATGCTGCGGGTATGATGGAGGGGCAGCTCCGGTCTCAACAGCGTCGGCGTGCTGAGATGATAAGTACGGCACGGGTACGTAACTGCCGTTTCCCAAGTAGTACGGGGGACCCCCCGAGTTGCCCTCGTTCGCGTAGTGCGGCGGAATCTCGTGATATTGATATATCGGGCTCGATGTTGTATACTGCGACGGTGCGTAACCGTTTGCCGCGCTAGCTACCATGGGCGCTATCTGATGCGACATCGGATCCCAGTGATGCTGCTGCTGCTGCTGCTGCTGCTGCTGCAGCTGCGATTGTTGCATGTGCACATCGTGTCTTCGCGCGTCATACGAATTCACGGAACCATTCGGCGCACCATACTGCTGCTGACCTGGGTATTGCAAGTATGCCGCTGCGCGAGGATTGTGCTGGCGGTTTCGCATCTTATTCACTACAAGAGAAAGTGAGATTTTTTATTATTAATTTTAAAATACACTGTTTTCTCACAGGCTTCACAGATTTCCGTCAAACTGAGAAAGCTCAAACGGATCTTGAGAAAAAGAAATGTACGTACAATAAAAGAATATATTAGTTATATATTAGTCGAGTTTTCATATTCATATTTTACCCTCCAAATTCATTCGTAACGGTTGGATGCACACGTATAAAAATATATATATATGCAATCAATTTAGAACAATTATATATTGTAAAATTATATAGAACAGAGATCATGCCGGTTGAAAATCTCTCAAAGTTTCCGAATAAATATTATCACACATTAAATTCGATTTAATATTCACTCATTTAAAATCCTTTCAAAACACAAGATAGAGTAATTTAGTAATTAAAAAAATGAAAGAGATCTAAGTTCTTAGTCAAAATCGTAGTCTGCCTAGAAAAAATTCAAGACAGTTGGAAATTCAAAACAAGAGATAATAGAGAAAAAGGAAAGACTATAAGTAGATTGTATAAATTAATAAAATAATAATTTAAAAAATAATAAAATAAACAAAAGCAGATATGAGATAATTAAAGTTAAAACAACGAACGTTCAAATTTAGAAGTAAAGTAAAATTATGGCTTACCCAAGATAATCTGAACATATAATCAGAAACACACGAAGAACAAGACTGTACCGAAACAAACTAATAACAAGCAAGGTATCTCTTACCACAAAGAACACTATCACCAAACATTAACAGTAATGTCAAAATATAAATAAATATGCTGACATTTAACGGTTATTTATATTGAAAAATACATCCTTGATATTCGTATGTGTTATTAGTTAGTCTCTTCTATACCGTCTTGTTCTTTGTTTGCGAGTCCTGCTCATCAGGACCACCTGTTTGTCTGGACAATTTCCAGTAAAAGTTTTAATCATATTTTAATTACTACAATTTTATTTTGAGCGTTTGTTGTTTCAATTATATTATTTATTTGCTCATTTAATTTATATTTTTATGAACAACTAATTAACATAGTTTTATTTTGCTTTTCTTACTATCTCCTGTTCTGAATTTGGGCTTGCTTCTTTTCTCTAGGTGTATTATAGGTGTATATAATATTTCGATTTCAAGTTTGAACTTTAATATTTCTTTTTTTCTTAAATCTTTGGACTTCATCTCGCGTTATGAGAGACAATAAAAGTGAATGTTCCTTTAAGTTTTAACAATCCCTTTTTAAACTCTATATTCACTCCCTCAAAGTATTGACATATTAAATCTTAATAATTATTATTACCTTTAACAGTTCCAGTTTGTTTTCCTTTCTGCTGAATCTGATACGTGGAGTCCTTCCCGTTCAAATTTTTTGGTCCTTGTTTTGACTGTTTTGCATTTTGCACACTATTCAAATGCAAAACTTTGGGAGTCTCAGCATTGGCACTTGGTCCCTCATTGTATGTTAACGAACAATTTTGCATGTCATTAACAAGACGATCTATTTCCTCTTGCATATATGGGACATCTACAAAATTACAAAAATTATTAAAATAGATCACATTACCAATCTTTTACATGGATTTTTGTGTTATAAATTATTGTTCATACGAGTATTCGATTGTGCGCCTATAGATTGTATGCCTTGACTCGGTCCATACATTATCGGTCCGTAATAAGTTGGATTTAAAGTACGGAAAGTATCCTGTGCGAAGAATTACATTAATATAATGATAAGTTATAATTATACTCTTCCGTCTACTACATACCTCCAAATGCAGCAGATGTAAGTTATAAAATAAATTTGATGAATCTAATAAGAAATGTAAGAGAAAATATATTATTTGCGAACATTGTGATATGCAAGCATAACCATATTTTATATATTATATGTACATACATATATATATATATATATATATGTACATGTCACAGTAAAAGCGTGAAATCAATAAATGTATACATTTACTGATTTTCACGCTTTTACTGTAACATTAAAATTCATAATTATAATTTTGTTCACAATATAATATCGATATCATGATATATATAATGTCATTAAATACATACAATCTATTTGATTAGGATTGTGTTCCCCAGTTATCGAGAAATTTCCTGGCATATATGGATAATAGGGATATGCGTTGCTGTTATCTGGGGCAACATAAGATACATTTGGATTGCTACACATATTTATTTGCGAGTTACCTGCAACTAATATAATGGCAGATCAATATAGATTCCGATATCATTGCGAAAGAAAAATTAAGACTTGCATATCCGATTGCCAGTAAATTAATTTAATTTCAAATATATAAAAAAAATTTATAAATATTTTCAACTGTAATATATGAGACGTTATTTAGAATTACCATTGTAAGGTGAGCAATAATTCTCATTTAATACTTTTGATTTCGATCTTGAATTCTGAAGACTGTTTCCAAAATTATTGGATTTTTCAGTCTTATTTCTTGTAGTATTGTTCACCCTTCTAAATACTGTATCAGGTTTTTTGCGTTCTTCCATTATTTCCTGCGTTACATTGCTCGACACTGTGCATTGTGAATTCTCAAATGTAGTTGTCATAGGTAAGTTATTAGCCTCTTCCTACAAACAAAAGACAAAAAAAGACGCGAAAAGCGTTTTTATAATTTAAATATTTCGAACACAATGTCACAAAATTTTACTTACATTTGTCGCACGATTGGAAGTATTTTCTCTAGAATGATTTTCTGATGTTTGATTTCGGTTTATTTTACTAAAAACCAACACATTTGTAAAGTTTAGTTTTTTTTATCACAAAAAATGCGAAACAATACTATCTTTTATAAAAGACAGAATGCAGATAATATATGTATATTGATAAATACATACGAAAGTTCATCGCGATGTTCGTCAGAGCCAGTTTTACTAGTTTTGTTGATATCAACATTATCAACCTTATTATTACCATCATTATTGTTATTCATTAATACATTTTTGTTTATATCATTTGGTATTTCTTCTATAGTTATGGCATTTATAGTTATGGTATCTTTTCGCTTTCGCGAGAAAGAATTATATGACTTTTTCCATCGTCGAGCTAATAAAATACAAAATAAAGATCCATTATATGTAAATAAATAACGATAGTAACATTATTTAATAATTTAATAAACTAACTTGAATCTGAAGCAACTGAGTGGTTTTTATTAATCGGTACAAAATTTTTCGGCCTAGTTTTTTTTACTGAAGGTAATGGCTTGAGAGCATCATATGGAACAAATTTTTTCTCTCCCAGATCTTTGATAAAGACTAGAACTGGCTCCTTTTCTGTACTCATTTCCTGTATATAACCGTGAAGCCAAAGAGGCCCTTGCTTTAATTTTTGTTGCTCAATTTTATTATTAGTCTCGCTGGTACCACATTCCGGTAAATTAACGCGCAAATTCTTATTGTTATTTCTATCGCATTGTTCGAGATCGTTTATGCTAATTTCTATTAGACATTTGCCGCCAATTTGAAGCTCATTACTGTTATATCTGTTCCATCCTGCAGATTTTACCTCTGTGCATACAAACAAATTTTAATTTTAAGTATTTTAGTCTTGCTCGAAAAAGAAGAGTAAAGAAATTCCTATACCTCGTTTCAATTCATGCCATATGTCTAACTCTATATTACGATAATAATCAGGAGCCAGCGCTTTTGCAACTTTATAAGGAATAGGTGGTGCTCCCTTCCAATCGGATTCCGTTTCGTCCGTGTCACTATGTTCATCTTTCACCTTTTTGTATAAATCTTCAATCAATTGCCTACAGAAATATACCTCATTTTTAGAAACAATCTATATTTTTAAATAATTAAAAACTCAATGTTTAATTTTCGTCAGCAATAAACGTGGCATATATTGAGACTTCATTAAATGACTTACTCCCTAATGTCAAGATTTCCCTTCTGGAAAAATCTGTCATGTCTAAGCGCAGGGGTTCGGTTATGTAGCATTCTATCCGCAACAGTCTTTATGTTAGGTATTTGATACATATACCTATATACAACTTCGTAAACAATAGCTACCAAAAAAAAAGATAAAAATAACAGAAAATTTTGAAAGACTCGTCTTTAGACGTGACACAGTGCGTATTAATAGAAAATGAAAATGTCTACGTACATTGACAGTACGCGGCCGATTGTACAAAAGCCATCGGATAAACGGGCTCATATTGCTTGGGCTCCGTGTGACAAAGCAGTATAACGCCTTTCTTAAACCCATTATTGGTAACATTTTCGCATATCTGCTTTTCTCCAACGAATATGATTATGTCTCTCTTATACAGCAGAGAAATAGCATAAATTTCGTTCAAGCCTCCCCACTCCGTGAAACACTGCATTTCTTTGAGATAGTAATCAAATGACACGGGTACGGACTACGGAGAGAGAAAAAGAAAGAGAGAATAGAAAAGTAAACGCCAATTCTCTTCATACAAAAACGGGCAATTATATAGATACTTACGTCCCTAAACAAGTGTCTCTTTTTCTTCATAAATTCGATGCATTCTTGTCTTACTCGTAGATGATAATGTTGGGTATGATACACTTGTTCGCTGATTGCCCTAAACAAGCAGGTCGGATCTCGGGGAGTAGGTTTCCTGAAATAACCTTCCTTCGCCAGCCATTGGTCCACTGGCTCCTGTATCCGTTTCGACATCTCTGTCAACGTTACCATTCAATTTACTACTAAAAAATATGTATACCTAGCTGACAAAGCGTATGACTTTTTTATTATCTCCATATATTACCTTCCTATATTTGTTTTCACAATGTCAGATATTATCAAATATTCTTTTTCTTTGATATACTCTATCCACAGGGTATCCTAATTCAAGTAGCCACCTCTTTTTATTTTCTAAAAAAAAGAATAACAATACAAACGATCAAAGAAAGTAAATTTTGACAAATGGATACCTCGCGAATATAAAGGTTCGAACTAAGCCTTTCTTCTTATATTTATAGTAATAAACTTGATTAATAACGTTTAATTTACTTTCTATCAATGTTAATAAAGTAATGTATAATAGCGGTATCTAAGAACATCGATAAATATAATTAGCAGCATCTAAGACCATTGATAAAAAACAAGTATTTATATAGGTTTCTATGGTTTATATTAAAATGAGAAATTTATGCTATATAAAATTAAGGAATAGAAAATTGAAAAAAAATTCCTGAACGTCAAAATAAATTACATACGACCATACAGGTTACCTATAAATGTATGTGGTATGCTGCAACATACAAAATACACAACACAAAATTTCGTCGAAACGAAAGTAGACCTCCTGCAGTCTAGAAAACACTATTTAATACGACTTACAAGAACAATTAAGGAAAAAAGATCGTTCTTTTCAAGAAGATTCGGTCTTCAATACACACTAAAGTGTACGCGAGATATGCGGAAATCAATTTCAATTAATCTTTTGGAAAAATTGTATAAGAATAAAACACGGTTATTAGGCGTTATGTCGACAAAGGGACTGAGGGACTTAAGGGACAACGAGGCATCATGGAAGGAATAACGATGGAAGACGCGACAAGGTAACACATAAATTAGACAAGGATCGATTTATAGATTTCACGGGAGAATAGATCAATAATCGATCGTCCGGCCAATTTTCTTCGACCTACGGCGTCTTCGCCGCGGAGATCCAAGGTCGATCGAAAGTTGCGAAGAAAAGTGAAAGAGGAAAAAAACCGTCGCCGTCGGTCCCGCGGGGCGTGGTATCCATTTTTCGGGAAAGCAGAGACCAGACTTTCTCGCGATACAGCGACACCCGAACGAAAGGCTCTCGCGAAGGAAAAGACTCGCGAGGAAACGGGAAGGAAAGGGAGAAATGTTCACCTTGCTCTTCTTCACTCACTCCCTCGGCAGAACGCCCACACGCGGTCCACGAGCCTCACGAAACAACGGCCATTTGACTTTGAAAAACGCAAACGCAGCACACGCGGATCCCGGTGTCGCCGATACGCGATGTATGATGATGTAGGTCAGGTATCACACCACTTTGTTCTCCTCTTTTCCCCCCCTCTCAACCCTCCGCTTGGATTACGTCGCGCCCGTCGCGGGGTTCACCGATTTATGCTACCTGTTGCCCTGTTGCGCAAGTATCACGCGCGCGCGATCGACATTGACGACAATGACGACGTTGACGTCAATCGGATGTCATTTACGATAAAATTCGCTCGTGGTGCTTTGGATCCCGCGTTGCTGATGAAGCGAGCGAGATCGCCGAGATAATTGTAGATAATAATGATATTCGCACTTTTACTTACTGCGCGTGTGGCGATCCCGTTCAGCGCAACGACGTTGACGATCGATGACGATCTCTCTCCTTCGATTTATTGGCGCCGGGCCGGGCAGAACATAAAGATATCTTAGATATCGTCGTCGAATTTAAGTTAAGCGCCGGACATGGTCATCGCGAAGGGAAGTCCCCCATGGAGATCGACAACTCTCGGATCGAAAAGGTCAAGAGACCTTTCTCGATGGTGAACACTGAACAGCGAAGGATCGAAAGTCAAGAGGCACGTCTGATACGTCTGCGTCTGGTCGTGACTCGTGACACGATTGGCTACGTGCCACGTGCCGCCGGTGCCGCTAACCAATCGCGCAATTTTCAAGTCGCTTATTTCCCGACTTCCGCTTTCGGCCGAGCAGGTGAGTAGGCGCCAAATTTCAATTCGATGCTCAACTCTTATCTCATTAATGAGATCGCGATTTTAATTTCCGCGCAGTCTACAAATATTCCAATGCCATTTAATTATGTTAATTAATGTAAATATTAATTCTCTACGGACGTTTGTTCCTTTATGGGCTTAAAAATCGCGATATTGTAGATGGATCTAAAAATAAATCTTCATGAAATAAAAAAGATTCTTCTTGACCTTTTGTTAAATTTTTTTACAGTTAATATGTATTTAATCGACACTGATTATTTTTAAAATCTATTGTATTAAGCTATCTGTTCATTACAATCTTGATTTTGCGGATCATTAAATTGTAAATTATTGTAAAAAATCTTAGCAAAAAATTATTATAATCCTAATAGTATCTGTATCTCGTATTTAGTGCTAAATGCAATTATAAATATGTAATACAATTTCCATTGCCTACATATGCGGACGAAGAAGTTCCTTTACAGCTAATTAATTAAATTTAATTAGGGTCAAAGAAGCAGACGCTGCTTTTGTACAAATTACTTTTTTTTTATTCCTTGTAATAATTTCGTCGAAATGACAATGCGATGTATACGAAATATTAAAAAAGTACAATAGCCCGTTTATACAAAATATGATTTTTACAATACATAAGTATAAGATCGACCACTGTGTGTACGTGTGTACTTCCGCGATGTCTGCTGTAACGCATCAAATGCAATACCACCGACAATTTTGTCTGCTATATCGAAAATAACGAATATACTCGCGCGTGCAGCTTTCTCAGTGTAAAAAAACTACATCCTCCGGCGAGATGACGATCCCGTGCGATGTTCCGCGATCTGTCGAGTTGGACCCTCGTCCCTGTCTCATAAAACGAATTTCTAATTCGCCACATTTACTAATCTTTTTCTTGCTACAAGTCTTTCTCTTTCTCTCTCTCTCTAGTAGCCGTAATCTCTGTTCGGAAAATGTAATATTTGTCGCGTGTTCAGCAACAAAACGAGTAGGATGTAGCGAGAGAGCAAGTTAGGAAAAACTTACAGCGAGACAAAAGCTATGTTTAGGTCTGCTCTTATTCTTGTCATCTTGTCATTGCCTAATCGTTGCCGAATTGTTTCTCGAGGCGGTTTGGTACCGAGGTAGGACAAGCAGCAGCGGTATCGTCATCGGCTGCCTGATTCAAACGTTGGACGTTTTCGATCAAGAGTTTTCCGACCTCGCCAAAAGGAGAATGCCGGAAAACGGCGATTATAGGATAAGTATAATCATAGCATTACGATTAACACAGTGCTTCGCATTCGCGCCTTTTTTCCTTGGCAATATGAATAATTGTTATAAAATGTCACGGATATAGAAAATGGAAGAAGCGACGAGTCGCGCCGTCCCCGTTCCTTTCCTTCGTTTTCGTGTGGCAGCTTTTCTAAGCGGCTATCTTCTCGGCGTCGATCGCTGAAACAATATTGCCTCGGTAAACGATGTGCCATCTCAATACGGATACAAAAACAAATTGAGAATATACAGCGTACGAACCTTCTTTGGTGGGTAGAGGATTTTTCTCGAGGGTTTCCGCATGCTTCAACTTCGCTGGATTAAAATTCTCGATACCAGAGATCAGCTGTTGCTTCCCCTTTTCTTGTTGGATCGCTGCATAGAGAATAAAATGTCATTAGTTTATAATAATTATAATTTAATAAGATATTATTTGTAACAAGTTATTGCTTTGTTTATTATTCCGTAATGTGACTGTAACACGAACAGTAAAAAAAAAACAATATAATAGAAAGATTGTCCACTATTTTAAAATCAATCTTCGAATCGAAGACTAAAAATTTACAATGTCATAAGATAATTTTTTATTAGCTTTTAATTCACCTAGTGATTCACGGAGTTGGACTATACTGTACATAAGTCAATTTAAAAACCTGACTTATATATCGTACCATCTTTATCGGGTAATGGGTTCTTCTCCTGCGTCTCGGTGTGCTTCAGACTCGCGGTGTCAAACTTCTCGATACCGGCGATCAATGTTTGCTGAGTCTTCTCCGCGGCAACGTCTAAAAGCAGGCAAATCATATTTCAGAAATAGGATTGAATAAATTACATGCAGAATCACGACTCAGGAATAGAGTGTTTCATTTAGCTACAGGATTTGCTATATCCAGCTAGTAACGTAGCTCGAACGGATCTCAGTGAAGGATAAATTCAAAAACTGTTTACACGATTTATGATCGCCGCATGATCGACGGACAGCGCGATCAATCAATGATTGGTACCGTTTGTCGTCCTTCCTTTATAATGAACTTGCTATTAATACCTCGTGCATTCAGATAAAGTCTACGTATTTTTATGAGACGAAATTACGCGTTACACTTAAGCTCGAGTTAAAATAATGAGAAACTAAAGTTTCCTTAATAATTCTTAATTACAAAATTAATGTATTCGATTTATATTTATATTTTATTTTAACAAGTTCCTTTTTGGATTTATCTTCCTGAATATCAGATTAACTTCTTGCTACAGTATATATAAGAATCTGATTTTAATTTTAAGATTTTATGATTTTATTTTAATCCACATTAGAAATTTAAGTCGCGAGAAGCCTTGTGTTTTGAATAGTTTATAACTCGACTTTTCAGTTGAGAAAGTATCGATTGCTTATTCTTTGCATCAAGGAATCCATATAAAATAAAGGGAAGCAAATCTAAGAAGACCTGTATAAATATTACACAAAAATTACTTTTTAAAATCTGTTCTTTATCCTTGTAAGATTGTGCAGCAAGAAGTTAAACAAAAGGACAAGCAGTAGTATGATCCCAAAATGCTATTAAAGCCACCAGTAAAAATTTTCCTTCATTGTAGAATTATTCTAAGATAAAGCTTTGCAGGCGAGAGATTGTTCCCTGAAAAGCAGAAGCGATAGTTGATATCGGATTTTTGCTGCCACCATGAAAAAGCCAAGGAGATACTCGTCGCAGAACTGGAGAATGAGATTCCAGAAATTTCTCCAATCTTTAATGAGCAATACCTTTGGCGTTAGGCAACACAATCTTCTCTTTCGTGTCGGCATGCTTCAACTGATCTGCCTTAAAAGTTTCCACGTCATGTATCAACTCAGAATGTTGCCGCTCCTGCCGCACGTCTATGTCAGCAATTCACACATTTTTATTGCAGCTGCTATTGTTTTTATTGGGATACCGCACTGGTAAGCTTTGCGCTTAAATCGTTTCTCTTAATTTAATATTTTGCGAGCAAACTCAATATTTTTACACCCTGCATTTAACACTAAATACATTTAGTTCTATACTAATCTACTTGAATAAAATTAAATAAAGATCATAAATTTTTAAATCATTTAAATCAGAATAAAAAAATATCATTAAACATTAATCATATAGATACCAATTAATCAAATATATTAATGAAATAGAATGCAAAAAATATATAATTATTAAATTTTTAATATGTTACAAATAAAACATATAAGTGAGATAATTCAGTTCAATGTAAATTAACTTTAAACAAAAAATGAGATATATTCTTGCAATTTATGTACCTTCGGCGGAGGGTAAAACGTTCTTTTCGGCGGTAGCGGCTTTCTTCATACAGCCATGATTGAAACCTTCCAATTCGCTTTTCAGATCTAGTGCTACTTTGGGCAGGTCCTTCAACGACGGACTCGACATGATTCAGCCTTGTACTTCTTAATCTGTAAAAAGAGACGAGTGTAGGATCAATCATCTTTGCTTGATAGATACATTTTTAAAGATCAAAGTTTGTAATTCCAATAAAAAAATTGCCAACTTTTCTAATGTTTAAACGGCTATTTTATTGATTCATTCAAGCTAACAATAGTCTGGTATATATTGTATTTTACATAGATATGCAATGTACGATAATTTTATTACTTGAAGATTCTTGAAGGATTTGAGATTACTGAACTGTTAAAAAAATGTCAATGTGTAAATAATCGTACGTTATAATCTGAAGTACGTTGTTGATTAGTACGCAATCAGTACGCAACACATATCCCGAATATGTGATCGTCCGTTTTCTTTTTCTTTTAAAGTACATTTAACAACGCGAAACACAGAAAATAATACAAATTTGTTTTTCCAAAGTAATATTTTCTTAAGTTTTCGCTTATATACGTTTATATTCAACGAACGGTACATATAATATATGATACTAATGTAAAAGGTGTCCGTGCAAGGTGTACGGGCACCTGCTCGTAACGTAATCGATTTAACTTCCTGGAAGATAGCGGAACACGAACGATATCGCACGTGTTATTAAGTGCGAGAACCATTTCCACGTAAGGTGCACAAAGAGCATTGCTCAACAAATATGAGTGTATCAGCGAGAGACGGTACCGTGCAGTTTCCAATTGTTAGCGCGAACGTGTCATTTCTTTTGTTAAACCGCACCAACAATCCGCGAGCTGACAACAGCGGCTGCTATTGAATGCCAACGAGGCTGAAGCCGGGAATGAAGCTATCGACAACGACGTCGGAATTGCACGTCGTATCGTCACGATACACCGCAAATACAGCAAAAATACGACTTCCCTCGTCGATATATTCGCCGAACGCGACTAAGATTTCGCAGACTCGACACTTTAGAAGTTTCCTCTTTTTAAATTCAGAAGATCCCAACCAAGGTATGATATAGCACAAAATTTCTTTTATTTTGCTCGGATATCCTGCTATTTTGTTGTTTATAACAGTAAAAACGTCCGGTACTGTTAACTTAGAAATAAGAAATTTCATAAAATAAAATTTAAGACCGTTACGTAATAAATTGAGAAAAAAATAAATAAAAAGTTGTAGATGTAGAAAATTATTACATGAGAAATCTGATTTATCTGCGAACTCACGCGACTCTCGAGCAGAGAATTTATGTATCACGCGACGGAAACAGCGGTGGTTCGTTGCTTCCGGTCTCCGTTTCCTTCTAGTATATTTCCTTGTCACACTTCCTTCGTAAGCACAGCAACAACTGCGTCAGCGTGAAATATTATCGATACGAAGTCACAAAATTATCAAAGTAAAAGAAATACATCTCAGATAAGATGTAAACATGATTGCTAACTTATGATGTAAACATGATTGTTAACTTATGATTGCATATGGTAACGCGATCATTACATAGCGATGTTTAATGTATAATGCTTTAAATAATAAAATCTGACAATTTCTGTGCATTCGCGTTGAATATTCCCAATCTTTTACTTCACGCTTCGCATTGAAAGATATTACTACGCTACAGTTGATTTCATCCGCCCGTCATTCATCATTTACGATAACGACGCACATTACATGACCAAGAAGAACACTGATAAATACTGCGTTCTTTCGCCTTTTTCCTCCAAAGAACACGACTATATCTTCGTGACCGACCATACATTACATTACAAAGTTAAATTACAGCTGTGCATACAGATTTATCATGGAATGTATCACATACATTTACGTCAGAAACCAAACAAGTTTTTTTTAAAGAAAATGAAATAAATCTGAAAAATATTTCTCAAAATTATTGCTTTAAATGGCAAATGATACTTTCGGGAGAAAGAAAACGTCCTGCAACCACCGAGTCAGACGTTGCTCCGCCAATAAATTGATAGTTGTGGCACGAAATAAACGTCGCAGCGTCGTCTGGCTGTGTACACGCGCCTCTATATCAACATATATAGATACTTATATATATTGAATCCAGTACTGGCGACGCATTTACGTGCTAAACTGTCAATGACTCATTCGTCGGATGCCCCCTTTGCCCACCCCCTTTCACCAAACGGGCTTCTCAGCAACGTTCGCGATTGTGCGCATTCAGGCAGACTTAAAACTTTACATGAGTCAACGTGAAAAAATGTAAGAAAAGAACGCAATACTAATTACGCTTACGTAGGCGATCGGTATCGATCTGCATTTAACTCCCACGTGCTTTTTTCCTAATCGTGTTGTGTTCTGCAATTTATGACATTTGATTGCAAATCAATCTTTTTTTTTTCTCTTTATGCGTCTATATTGCACGCGCAACGATTGCATTTCCTGTGCATCTGGAAATAAATTAGATTAATATTCCAGTATATTCAGTATATTAATTATATTATCTCATATAATAAATGATATTAATTGTATCGTTCACATGCGAAAGAAAATTACTATTACCTACGTTAATTAAAATATATATTTCTCTTTATCGTATAGCACGTTATTTGTACCGTATGAGAGCTTGTTGAAAAACCAATGGCGATAACATCGAATTCGCCCATATGCGAATAAACTTGCGGGTTCAAAAGAGACGCGGAGAGTAAGAAAAGATCTGCATTCCACGTGGGTGAAGTCACGGGGACGTCGGATATTACTAACCACATTATCGGCACACACGGCGTGATTGTGCAACATCTTCGACGACAGTGCAAGGTCATCAATTTTGTCCGACTTTTTTTTCTACGATGCTTTTCAAATGTGCGACGATTCTGGGCGGAAGAACAATCTTGCAAAACGAACGGCTGAAAAGATAAACGGATATTGCGCGGGTGATAGATCCATCGGAGATTCGTGAAAGACTTGAATCTCCAGCAGCACTCTATTTTTTCAGAGCTGCAATATTTTAGGCTCAATTATAATAGAATATTGAGCATGTAAAAGTACAGAAAAAAAGCTGATAAAAAAAACAAACCGGTCTCTCGAGTCGCTCGTCGAGTCTGAGTTTTGGGTCCGGGACGATACGTTCCTGGGATCGCGAGAGAGGGCTTTCGAGAGATACGTTCAAACGGTGGGTCAGCATCGACAAGGCTGTGTATAGGTCCTTATATGGTAGCCGGTCGTATATGTCTGTATATAGGGAGAGCTCGAAAAAGAGGCCGAATACGCAACAGAAAAGCAGCGGGAACTCCAACTCACACATACCCTTTGCGTATCCGCTTTGCTAAATTCTTTTCTTTTTTTTTCATTCTTTTCGTACGCCTGTGTGGGCGTACGAGCACGAGTACGTGTGTGCACAAGACTCATGTGCAACAAGGCTGCATGTAACGGTAAGAGACGAGGACGAGATCTCGATTGTCCGCAACCAAGACGGAGCACAGATAAAACAGTATAATTTTCTTCTTACGCAGCAGATTATGAGATGTTTCGCGAATCTATCGCAAAAAATTAAGTCACTAACTTTGACAAAAAAAAAAAACAAAGAAGATTGCAAAGCATTTTTCATTCATTAACGCATATAAAAATATATTTTCGTCTTTTAGTTGCCGAATAATTTACTCAGAGGCATGTTCTACATCACGGTCGCCACGCGATAAGTAATCCATAATTGATAAAAATCGATACAGATTCGATGTAATGCGATTTAATATCGTTTCTTAATAAAATACCTTTGTTACACGTTACTAATTAGTTTTAATCGCGAGTATCGCTTGCGCTCGTCGCGCGTTTAAGAGCGGCAAGAAAATTACGAGCGCTTTAAGGCCGACAAGAAACGCCGTAACGCAACGACCGTTAGTTCCATTTAATTGAACATCCATAGATCCTAGCCGAGCCGTGGCAAACAACAAGACGGGGTAAGCTTCTTATTGGTTATTATGCAAACTGCAAACGGTGGAATTTAATGAGGCGAGCCGACGCGAGACGACGCTCGCACAGTGAAACTTGGATAAATCTTGGCTCGATCTTCTCGAGTGGATTCGCGAGGTGAAAAGCGAGCCTCTCCGCGAGAAGTTAACGAGAAACTAGGTTGCCAATGCGGTCGAGATGCGCCGGCAGAAACCGACGGTAGAGTCATCGAGATAGATTAGGCATCCAGGTTGATATTTCATACGAGTGCGAGTGTGTTGTAAGAGTGCCCGAGGCACGATTTCTAGTACTTGATTTTCAAACGAGGAAAGTATGGCTCTAGGTCGTGCATCCCCATTAATGCGCGCGGCCTGTAAACATTTTCCAAACATTAGAAACTGGCGTCTAATAAACTAGCGTCTATTCACGCTTCAGAAACTTAACAATTTAGTTAAGTATATCAAAAAGTTTTACTGGTACAAGTTCACTTAACGTTTTTGAACTGTTAACTGAGGAACAAGTGTTTACAGCTTACCTCGCAACAGGTTTAAGAATCAGGATTAATATTTCAGGATTATATCATAGACTCTGGAGTAGGAAATAGCAAGTGGCTAAGCCAAGCGTGTCTAAGACGCTCCGACACCGCGTTCAGCCCAAAATTCATCTAATCTAAAGCCTTGCAAATCGGCCGTCAAGTTCGGGGGACTCCTCAGTCCTCCGCGAGGACGCATTGTCGTAGGCACACGGTTCGCGGAACGAGATCCTACGGTCGCTGGCTAACGAGTCCGCGCTGGCTGCCAATTAACTTGGGCAATCGCGTTTAATGGTGGGCCTTCTGGTACCGGCTCTCTTTCCTCGTCTCTTTCGCGCCACGCGTCCACACGTGCAACGGCGTACACGGGCCTGTATCGATCGGCGGTGTAGGCCGCTCCGGAGAGCGGCGAGGCACCTACGCGCGTATACAATGCCCACGTGAAACCGCCGGCTGCATTTGTATCTGTATAGCTAGAGAAACGCTTTACCGAGCGACGGCGACTGTTGAGCAACCGCGATTCTCTTTCTCTCCCCTTTTTCTCTCTCTCTCTCCAGCTCTCTTCCGTGCGACCGTGACGGCTAACGAACCCTGGACGCGCGTATCGTATCGAGCGGTGGCGCGTACATGCCCCAGGGACGTATATAGGCGCGAGGCTGTATTATATAAATATTGTCCGAATCACGAACGTCCCGATGTCGAGTGCTCCAGCACGAACAAGACGGTTTCCGAGTTACGAGCGACCGAGCGACCAGGCGGAGTTCCTAGGTCTCCCAAGCTGAAACACTTGCCAGGACAGATTGAAAAACCATGTTACAGAACAACCGATTACGCGCGTGACACGCTTACTTGGAATTTCTTAGCTCAACGGGATCCTCGAGTCCCACGAAGCCGTTCACAATCGGGCTAAAACTGAGAGTCCTGGCAACACGTTAAAGAGAGACGCGAAATCTATCTGTGGCAATTAAACAAGAAAGAGTAGAATGAGAAAGAATCAAAAGTAATCGTGAATTCGTTGTTCCTTCGTCGACAATATTAGAATTTATACGCATGAGTCATTGTCCGCACGAGTCTGAAAAGGATAACGGTTTATCGATATGAATCTCTCGGTCCTCTCGGTCAATACTGCCAATAGACACACACGTCGCGTAATGCGTGTAACTTCAGCCGTCGAGAAGTCGAGGCATCCCTGGCGCCTGAACGTATGCACCAAGTGTCACTTAAGCGCCAACTTGGCTCAAGAAAGTACGCCGCCGTACGGCACCGTGCGCGAAACCGCGATTTAGAAGGAAGCTCGTTAACTCGCGCCGCAGCTTCCTCGGCACGTTCATTACCGGCGTTTATGCGGAGTCAATTAAAACCTTCCTGGATCAAGTTAGTTGTTTGCTAATGTATACTCGGAAACCCATCCCTCCACGGAAGTAACAGAACCTCCAAAGTATTTCAACATGGGGAATCGCACACGAACCTCTCGGAAGCCAAGCTTGTAAATTACTTATATTTTAATGTCAGAGTATTAATTGATTACAATTTTGTCGATATTCTCTACCTTCTCTTTCAGGGTCGATATCAGTTTAACTTCTAAAACGCTCATACATCCCGACGCAACATACTACTATTCACGTAGAGCGATACATTCCCAGGAGCGCCGCTTAATCAGATCTGATTCGATGATCGCCGGAAGGCGAGTCTTCCGCTTTCCGATAGCGCAACGGCCGAACGGCGCGGCGGCGTGCTAATATTGACACGTACACACACGTGCGGACTTGTATTCGCGACGCATGAATGGGTAGGGCGCATACGCAGCATGCACGTACATACACACGCATACATGGATGCAACGACGGGGGAGGCAGCGCCGAGCGCCGAGGTTGCGCCAGGGGAGCGGCCGGCGATGGCGGCGGCGGCAGCGGTGGCTGCCGCGGCAGACGGTTTCATCGATTGGCATTGCCGGCATCGTCCGGAGGAGAGTGTGAGCGGGGTCCGTGAACTCTGCGCCGACGGCGCATCCCGGTTTTCATGGTCATGGGTAAGAGGGCGGTTTCCCTCGACGGAGGGAGGCCGAGAGTCGCGTCCTTTGCCTCGCGCGACTCGCGATCTGGGACAATTGTCGTAATAGTATCACTGATATCGTTATTCTCGTCATTCCTTCTCTCCCCTCTGAAGCCTCACATTCAAATCGAACGAAATGTTTTAGCGTTCTAGTCGGAAACACGCATTCAATACGAATTTGAATTTCAATGCCGAGCTGAAATGATGTTCCATTCACGGTTCTGATGTTATAATACGCTTTCTATCCGTTTAATTACGAATGGACACGAAATGAACTGAAGGAGAAATAAGGCCGTCACTATCCGTATGCGAGTCCCGCAACTCTCAGGAAAACGAAGGTATTGTCCGGCTGACGTGGCGAGATGTAATAGAATATCTTGGGTCTTGGGTGTATGACGGGTGGGCTCGCGAGACAGAAACGGTCTCGCGATCTGGGAGACGCTAATCGCGAGCAAGCCGAGCCGGGTAAATGCAATTGTCGAGCATGGAAGCGCGCGATTCGCGACGGCGGAGTTGCGCTTATACAGAAGCCTAGGTCTCCTCGTTCGCCTTGAAACGCTCGGGACATGATAAAATGCAAATGAAACGCCCGACACAGCGTTTCTCCCTTAGGAAAACGCAAAACGTGGGGAAATTGCCATAATCGAATTCGACAAATAAAGAGTAAATCCGTAATTTCTAACTGCGAGTTTTCTTGAAATTAAGAAAATGTGATATATTAACGTGAGGATTATATGATTGAAAATTGCAATGTATCTAATATCTACTAATCGTAAAGTTAAAATAAGGTAATTAATGTTTAACTATATTTCCAGAAATTATTCTATGAGCGTAAAAGGTCAGCGCCGAATGTGCGATGCATAAGCACAGAAAACGAGTACTGGACACTACTGGACCGACGACGACGACGACAACGATGAGAGGAAGACGCATATGCACGCTCCGCGTGCGTTGTATGCATCTGTCAAAACCACGCCCTTATCCCCATCCTGTTGCCTCGCGCTATTCGCCTGTATACGAAGGAGGAGCAAGGAAGTTATCCGACAGGCTTTCCACGATTGAAACAATCTGCCTCCCTTCGAGAGAGCGATCGAATTTAATTACCGTTAGCAGCTCTAATTGGACATGTTAAAGACTAAATTACATTTTGAAAATAATTCTTTGAACAAATAGGAATATACGGCGAAATGCAAAAAATGACAGTAAAGATAACACGATAAAGAAAAATATCGAGACGTGTCCTATGATAACATATATGAAGCGAACGAAACAGGGAGCGATCGATGAATAAGTTTTAATACGCTGTCTAATTTTACGTTTGACACATTTGCGTTTCCATAAACACACATTTGTGGAAAGTAGTATCCTTAGAATTAATCCTGATCGCTCTTTCGGAGCGTTTCAAATTGGTCTGATCAAAAACGCTATGAATTCGTACGATACAGTCCACTAATTAATTCGGGCTCATTAATTCACGTTCGTTAATCTTATCCTTATGCATATGTATAATTGCAGCGAGATATAATACGGTACGTATAAGGTATCACCCAAGTAACAAGTATATATAAAAAATCCTTGTCGGTGAGCGACAAAAGGTCTAGTTCCCACGTTTTAATAATAGGCATTTTATGGCGTTGTAATTTTAGGGAAATATACGGTAATGGGTATCGTAATGATATAAAGCAGTTACGATGGAACGATCATTATTATAACGGTAAATCACTCATTCCCGGTTCGTCCGATTCTCCGTCATATTCCACGAAGAACATTATTAATCCGTGATGCCATCGTTCAATTATGTGGAGACGAAGGAATAAAAATCATTCTTTTCTCCTAGAAAGTAAGACGCCTTTCGACCACACCCCGGGTCCATTTTCGATCGCGTCGAAAGACCGATCGATATCTCGGTGCTCGGTGGCCCGGCCGGTGGAGACACGTAATTTCGTGGTATGCAATTTATTATACATTATAGATTATAGTCATGAAAAATCCATCCTACAATGTTCCTATCATCGCCGTATATACATAATAAAAGTCTCACATTTGTCCCTGTATCTATAGAGCGACAATGAAGAAATTTAACTTCCCACGCTGCAGACAAAATGGAATTGACGCCGAAATCTCGCCTTTTGATTATCGTGAACAAACATAAACGGCTCAATGCTGCGTGTTTATATCGAAGCGTGAGCTCGATGATAATTGTAACGAAGTCTGTGGGCGCTGTTACGAAGGCCACACCGTTACCGAGATAAGTTAACACGCGTGTTAAAGCTATATCAAACGAGAATCGTATGCCGGGGAATCGTGATAACGCCGACTTATAAGGCGGTCGCAACCATCGTCTCACAAGAACGAAACCTTATTTCTAGACCACTATCTTTGGACGAACTTTGGACAAAGATCACTAGTTAGCTTCACCAATTCGGGACTCTCAGCTGGGATACTTCGCAAGTGAAGAACCGATCGCCGAACGAATTACGCCGATCCTACGCGAAAGAAAGCATCATTGAACACAAAGTATCACGGCTCGACCGTAGAGATTCTCACGGCAGTCTGGGGTCAATCCTTTTTCACTTCCGCAAATTAATATGCGAAAAAAAAAAAACAAGAGGCGATGAAAGGAGGAAGAAGACGCTCGCTGTCCGTGAATCTCTTTGGAAAGCCGGGCGAGTAACTTCTTTTAAAATACACAGGAATCGAGGAGATGTTCGAAATCGTCTTTGGAGGATGTTTAGAGTTTACTGTTCGGGCCGATTCATTCGGAGGGCTCGCCTTTAATCCGCCATTGGACGCACATCGCTGTGGGGAAACCGTGGCAAAGGGTGCACTGACCTGTCAGTTGACGCGTGCGAGTTTCTAGGGCGCAGGCAGGCGCGTACACTGTCGAACAGCAGGCGAACGTTGCTCAAAGGCAGGAACGAGACGGTACACGGTACACTGACTGACCGGTTAGCGCTTCTGCGGCACGTAACACCAGGTAACAGCGTCGAGCAGCGCCCATCATTCATCCCCCTCTACCCGAGGTCTCCCTCCTCAGGGCGACAGGCCCCTCTCGCCAGGATCGGCGCAGAAAAGGATTCGATGGAGTATCCGTAGAGCCTCTGACAATACCGATAACACGCTCTGAAATAATTGGATAGTTTATAGTTAATAACGTAAATAATTAATTATAATAGAGCATCACACAAAGGGAAATCTTTTAGTTTAGTTTTATTATATGTATTCGCAATAAACGAGAAATGAAACAAGTTGAACGGTACTCGTATACTCAGTAATTTACTAATTTAGAATTAACTTTTCTATGTACACACACACAGCAAGAGAACAATACTACAGAAATATATTTATGTTATAAATCATATGTCGTTTCTTTTGCAACACAACACAAGTCCAGCATCTGGGCCTAGCGAGTGCACATCTCGTTCCTGGATTGGAATCCCACCGCTCTCGAATGAGGACCAATCGACGCTTAGCTGCTACCTCCCCAATCGCGCCAATTAATCGCGTCCCCCTTTCCTACGAGTTTCTTCCGATCGTCTCCTTGACCGTCATGCGGAGGGGTAACTGACTCACCCTCAGCGACGACCGGGAATTCACGTTCGACGCACCGCCGGCGCCGCAAATCTGACATTGAACGACGGCGTGACCTCTTCCCTCTTCTTTCGGCGACGATTTTTTTTACGTTGCCGTGCCGTTCGTCTTATATCCTTTCCCTTGTTTTTCTCTCTCCTTCTTCAGCTGAACAATCCGTTTCGCGATAATCTATTCCCGCCGCGTTAGGGAGGGGGTGAAAAGGAACAGAAGACTAAAATATCGGGGGTTGACACACGTCAGTGAGTCATCAGTTTCCTGCGCACATGCGGGCCCATCTGCGCGTCATATGTTCGTCAGACTACGTTAGGTTTAGCTGAGAACCCGAAATAATTGAGTAAAAACCGATACAATTTCGTAGTTTTTTTTCCCCCAGATACGGCATAACAGTTGTACGATAATTTTTAGTTAGTTTGAAGCAAGTCAAACTGAATTAAATTTTTTGAAATTACAATGGTCGAACGCGGAATGTTAATTATCGCCTTCTACAACTCCCTTCTCTATGTATATATAATACTATGTAACAAATTGTTTCTTATAAATAATAAAAATATACTAATGTGCAACTCGATAATATCTATATAAGTAAAGTTCGAAACAAATAACTATAGGAACGGCTTGGAACGATTTGGATATGAAATATTGATCTGCATTGACATGAACTTTTATTGACAGTTGAAATACCTCTTACCACTAAATTTAATACACGTCACATACTTTCTTATTGTAATGTAACCGTTAGGAATATATACAAAAAGCCATTATAAGGGAGCTCATATTACTATACGGCGATACATTGAAAATTTATATTCTCAGACGTATGAATAATAAAGAATATCTTATCTAAATGCACGAATTGTTTAAGTCGGATGATGTGTATCGCTAAACCTAAACTGATACCTAAGAAAAAATAATAAAAAATGAAAGAAGCAAAAGACGTGGCTAATCATGATTTAAAGTTTAAGAAAAAAAATTAAATCATAAGTTGCCTCAAATCAACAACAATGTTGCATTTTTAAAATGAAACCCCGATCGTGGATAGTAAATTAAATATCGAGGTAATCGAGCTTCGATCAATATACAGGCTTTAAAACCTATCATTATTACGATTAATGATCGGAAAAGGTACAAGATAGGTATTGATTTTTAAATGTGACTTGATATAAAAAATGGTGAAAGAAAAAAAAAGGCGAAATAGTAGTTTGCTGATCTTTTTTATCTCTTTGCTTAGTCGGCTTTCTGTTTACTGCTGTCCGGCGATTTATCTCCATTCATGGGCGAACGAGAGCGGCTACGGCTCTTGCTATGTTTGCTTCCCGATCGGGATCGGGATCTGTCGCCTCTGGAACGCTCGCGGCTCGACCTATCCCTGAAAGGAGGAACATTTATGACGTTTATTACTTGTGTCATCACTTGAAAATATTTTATTTTCTTGCGCCAACTATGTATCGATTAAAGAACAGGCCAGCGAGAGGACTCACTTTGAGGGAGACTTGGCTTTGGATTTGGACTGCGACCTGGACTTTGACCTCTCAGCCTTGGACCTAGAACGAGATCTGGATTTGGACTTTGACTTAGATTTCGACTTTGAGCGGTCTCTTGATCTGCAAAATTATAGTTCAAAATGAAAGGAATACGAAAATAGAGAAAGTTGACAAAATACAAAGAAACTCGCTTTCTTTCTTTTGTCGTTTTCCAAGCGCGGTGAGTAGGTGAACGCATATAAAGCGTGATTAAGCGTGAGAGCTCAAGGCACGTAGCCAGCCCAAAAACAATGCCAATAATAAATGGGAATGAAAGTGTACACTGACTGTGACGACTAACTGCGCAAGAAAAAAAAATAAAATAAGTGAAACAAACAAATAAATAAATAAATAAATAAATAA
>NW_020213681.1:218043-254373 GCF_003070985.1 Temnothorax curvispinosus | reverse complement strand
ATATATATATATATATATATATATATATATATGTATATCCATATATATACACATATATATGTATATATAATTATGAATAGAAAAAAGTAAACAACTGACGGAACAAACGTGATCATAGAATAATTTTAAAATACTTACTTGGATTTTGAGCGTGAGCGACTACGCTCGGGAGATTTGGATTTAGACTTGGACTTGGACTTGGAGTGTGCCCTTGACTTGGAACGGGAACTACGACGGCTGTGGCTACGAGAACTGCGACGGCTCCTGTATTACAGAAAGCAGCGATAAGACGTATTTGAATGTTCTAAAACGACTTTCGACATCATCGCAAAACCATTTCGTTATGTGATAAATTTTGCGATAATAGGCAAGGAACAAAACTTCATCTGATCTCACGTTCAAATAAAACAATTCAGAAACGAATTTATAATCAGTTTACAAAAAAATTAAGTTGTAACATAAATTATTTTGTTTAACGTAAAACGTAAACAACTAAAAGAAAAATGTAATGACAGAAATGCAATTCAAAATGGATTAAAAAAAAGTATGAATCGATCGCTTTGTATAGATTGTCGAACGAACTACAAGGGATTGTATATAGACAAAGATAAATCATAATATAAAACATAACAGATGACGCAATGTCGCCCCGACATTACCTTGATCGGGATCGAGAACGACGATTATACCTTGAACGAGAGCGCGACCGACGACGCGATCGAGATCGAGATCGGGAGCGCGATCTCGAGCTAGAAGATCTTGAACGACGGCCGCGCCTCTTGTCTTCGATGAGTCTGATCCTACGACCATTCAATTCTGTGTCGTCTAATTTATCGATAGCGTTCTTCAAGTCGGAGTACGTCGCGAATTCGACAACTCTGCAACAAAATCACATATTTGGATCGTTAGATCAATGCATTTACACAAGACAATGCGCAGATACGCAGATTTTCATGAATGTGCTTCGCTCAACTAGAGCGCAACTTAATTCTACTTATCATTCCTGTAATTAATACACGTCACTTACCCCTCGTTTCTACGTTGCTTATGAGCATCAGCATACGTCACTTCTCCAGCCTGTCTCATGTAATCCTTCAAATCCTGAACATCACACAAGAACCAGAATTAATATATTTCTCTATGCTAGTTTGCATAAGTATGCGAATAGATTTAGAATTAGTAGTTGGAGTTTACTATACTGTGTTCCTAGTCTGATGTATCGCGCAGGTTAAAATATATCCTGTGCACTCATACGTTATACTCTATTTCGATTTCTTTTCTTGCGGGAGGTAACCTGGGTCTATTCGACTAGAGAAAAAGATCAGTATAGATGATATCTACATCTGCTCGCGTCTTCAGTGTAGAGACCGTTACCAATTGCGTGCTCGAATTTAGTATCCGTTTATCGACGCAACCTTTCTTTTTATGCAATTCAATCTTCAAAACAAACGTGATTATAATTTTATATATATATACCCACACACAACTCCGCTCTGTAGAATGAGACATATTTTACGTAATGCAACATTTATACAAGTCAATCAATATTTTTGGAGCAAAATATATTCTTATTTCTACAGAACGGCTCACAATATAATTACAAAAGTAATAGATGCGATATTTCTTCAGTGTAATATTTCTAACTTTATTCTTTAATATATCAGAATATCTATATGTGATAAAAAAGTATTGGTATAAATGCAATATATTTAAATTTAATATACCGTTTTGAATAATATATAATTCTTCAGAAAGAATTATATATGCATAAACGGAAAAGAATTGCTATAAAGCGAAAATAAAAAAATGTCAACATATATATATATATATACATAATTATTCAGCAGAAGTTTCGAAGGTTATCTGAATACTACATTCTACATCGCAATAAAATAGGAAAAGCAAATTCGGAAAACACAAGGAATTGAGGCAAAAAGGTAAACATTGTTAATTTTTCGCTAAAAATGAAAGCATAGTGAATTCATTAATAATTCTTCTCCCGTGTCACACTTTTGTGGATCTCTTCTCCTAATGTTACAAGTGTCACTCTCTACATTGTGAGTATGATGTCTCTTCCATATTATCCGTTCTCTTTCTGTTCCGTTGTTTCTTCCATGATCTAGTCTAATGCTTCATAGTCATTCCTCATAAGGGATATCTGCGAGTGAAGGTGGATATTGTCTAGTGGTCCGTTTGCGTTCATTCATCACTGGGAGATGTACTTTATGTATATCTCTCTGTCTCTCTGTGGGAACCAGGTACGGCTTTAGTGTTGTGGAAGTACTAGGTGGACAGATGTGCCTGTATGCCCGTCGTTTTACGGTGAGTACGAGAGAGCGCAGACGCCTCCGTATGCGGGATACCACATGGCGGCGGCCTTTCTGAGAGTTGTGCCGGTGTCTCTCTAGGTCCAAGCGCAAGTGTTTTCCATGGTAAAAAAAAAAGAAAAGAAAACTAGAACGCTCACGCATGTCATTGTCGATGATATATATCTGACACACTGGACGAATTTCTTCTGAAATATTCCTCGCTTGCTACATTCAAAATATATAGTGTAATAATGCAAATTGCTTTGCATAAAGAAAAGTTGGTCTTTCGCTATCCGAACGGAAAATTCTGACAAAATATATACATGACGATAGAAAGACATTTATCGTGAAAAATAGAGAAAATCCGAATGATTTAATAATCGAAGTACGCAAAAATACAAGATTGATTTGACCAACAAGTTAGTAGATTTCTAATTTCGAGCACATGAATATATTACTAGTGATTCCCTATCTCCGGTTTCGCATTTAGTTGCGCGTGCACAGCTCCGAGCTTCGTAAAACGTCTCAATGGTTCGGTGTACGCTGAGCTATGGTGCACAGTAATATTAAATAATGAGGTGTATAGATAGGTATATAATAATTACATAAATATATATTACATATGTGAACAAGACCACGTTCAAGAGTGTGTAATTATAATAGATATATATGTGTATATCTAAGAGTACACTCGGTTAAGGTGACGCATTTACCTTGGGCCCAGGCACCACCTTGCTTACGGACAGAGAGAAAGGCCAGACACACGGCGCTCGGTCGGGTCGAACGGATCTGTGTGGCGCAGTCGCGGATGGTTCGGGTTTCGGCCCGCGTATGCCCTCATGGGTGTGGCCGTTGCCTGACTTACTAGATGGCTAGGTTGCGTGGCGTACCAGTAGCAATGACAGTCACAGTGGAGTGGTAGATGTGATGGTGGTGGTGGTTGTAATGATGGTCGATGGTGAAGGTACTGAATTATGACCATGTCGGTTTATAGTAATAGGAAGAGTGATATATATTGATGGTGGAGGTTGTTTACGTAAACAAGTGTTTGTTTCCCAGATGGATAAAGTAGATAGCGGCGGTTGGATCTTTCTTTTTTTTCCCCCAGTGATCACGATGAAGAGGATCGAAGTACGCACGATAACCCTATCACTGGGATTTCACCGGGATTCCACCACGTATTACTGCGCGTGAGTAGTAGTATGATGGTAGATAGGTGATGGTAGGTGTACATCCCAGTGCCACGCGGCTCTCTCTGTCACCCGGGACACCTCAGAAACCAACCTGGTGCCACTTGACCTCAAGGCGGGCCCATCGCGTGCATCGTCATCTCTATCATCGCACATCATCAGTCTATTGGCCCTACCGGTCGCCCCTCCTCGGCGAAGAGGATATGGCTCTTCGGAAAGAACATCAATTTTATTTTGTTTTTTCTCAAACTGTTGGCCGAACGTAAATGAAATAATAAATTGAAAAAGTAACGTCGAACAATCGAGACTCGATCGAGAGAAATATCTTTTCGTCAAATAACCAATCATTGGAAAAGTGCAACGATAGATATAGAAAAAATATATACTTTTATAGATTATATATGTAATATACGAATATACACAATGTAAATTGATCAAGTAAGACTTGGTTCACGTGCAATCTTTATTTCAATTCGTCAGTATGACTTCTTTCTCTGGCCTTTTTTGGTTTTAAAAGCGTCTGTTTGCGTCCTGGTATTTCCCACATATCGTTTGCATTCATCTGCATCGCTCTGTCTCGATCTATCGTCTCCATCCGTTTCCATCCATATTCGTTCCTTCGTATCTTCCGCTTTACAGCTCTTCGCGTCCACGGCGTCCGCTGAACTTTGTCCAATAGTGTCTGGCTGCGTTCGTTTCATCACAGTACGGGTCACGTTGTTACTCCGAGTTCCTTCGTGCATGCCTATGTCCTTGTATCAGGTAAGATGATATGCCATGTATCTCTTGCACGTCGCACGTGTCAATTCTGATATCTTTGTCGTCCATATGGATTTTTTTTCTCTCTCGTTTTTCTTTTCTCATAGAAAATGTTTTTTTTGCTTTTTTGCACATGTATATGAAAATCTGACTTCATTTTTTGCCATAGACTTACTTGATCAAAATCTTACATCTTTCTACATTCCAAAATAGGGTTCTCTTTTCTGAGTAAATAAACGTAAAATGAAACGAAAGACAATTAAAGAACAAAAGAAAGAAATGCTTTGTATTATCGACACGCGTGGAATTTGGTAGAAACGGACTGCGGAAAAACTCGGCAAAACTTAGAGATTTGGAGTGATATATAAATTCGAAAAACCCATATAAAGCAGTGCAACGTTTTCTCTGGAATCGCGAATAGTAATCAAACCAACGAAGGTAAGTATCGGTAAAAAATGCAAGAAAAAGATAACCAAGATACGTGTGTCACTTACCTGCCAACTGACACGGCTTGACAAATTCTCCACGGTGAGGCGGTACTCGGTACGTGTCGGCGGGCCATATCTAAAATGGGAAAAAGACTGGCTATTATCTACATGTATGTCTCTAGAGCAAGCAGGTTTGTCTTGGACCTGACTTTACGTTAATATAGCGAATAAAAGTATGATATATAAAACTTAATATTGATATAATTCAAGACATTTGCAATAGTAAAGTTTATGTAAATTAAGTTGTAATCGTTAGAGCGTAACATTGGATGTATGTACCTGGGCAATGATTGCTTGTAGCTAGATGCAGTCCTCGTGTTTCTGTTCACACTATCTCTGCAAAAAGGGATGTCATGTGAACAGAAATAACGGATCGTCGGTTAAACCTTCAGCAAATAACTACAGATCTGCACTCATTGCTCAGGCACACAATCAATCACCTGTTCCAATCGAATCAAATCTATTCAAAATGCAGCAATAGCGTACCTGTCGTGCCGCATATCGTCTCGGCTGTAACAAACATAATACCACACATCTATTAGTCACCAATTACATCGGTTCATCTCGGTTCAACTACCAGCAATAAACATAATGTCTGGGAGGGTATCGCTAGGCGTTATCTTGCTATCACTTTTCCATCGCGGTGAAACTTTGACAATTCGACGTACTCTGGAGAGTAGTAGTCAAATCCAAGACAACCAATTCAGAAGATAATTCGATCTCTAATTAAACGTATTTTTATATGCGCAAAGGCAAGAGAAGTTTGCAAACGCGTGGTTTATCACTCGTCTCTACGCCCTCTCTACGCTAGAGCTTATCAATATCCAAGATTACGTTCTTCCCTGTGCGGACGATGTGCGAAATCGATTAGGTGGAATAGAAAAAAATCTCGAGAGCCAATATAAAGCAATAAACGAATTTAACGAAAAACAAATTTAAAAAAAGGGGAAACAAAAAATTATACAAAGAAAAAGGTACCCGAACGAACGGATAACAAACTGATCAATCGTTGGGATTTCGCACATCCCGAGCCGGCAGCCTGCAGGGGAGGAGGGGATAATGATCGCTCTGATAAAATAAAAAAAAGGATAGCGTGTCTTACGCAGATCGCCTCGAGTCCCCATAACCACCACGGGAGTCACCATAGCGCCACTGGTCACTACCCCTAGGTGTCCCCCGGGCCCTCTCTACAGTAATTCTGTAACAAGACACATTGGATATGCTTACTTGTCTCTCCAGGAGCGTGAGCGTCCGTAGCCACGGTCGCCTCGCCTCCCTGAAACACCCCGTGCTATCTCCACCGCCACTCTGAAACACACCCAACAAAACCCCGCCTAAGTCCACGACTAATTCTTACTCTCTAAAGCTGCTTCCTTCCTTCCTTCCTTTTCTTTCCATTCCTCAGCCTCCTTTCTCCGCGAAATCCGTTCAAATATCATCCGTCCCCTCTCTCTCTCAGAATCTCTATCGTCCGGTTTCGTCCGAGGCGCTGTCCCCTCTCTCTTTTTCTTTCCCCCTATCTCTCTCTCTCGCGCGCACTCTCTCTCTCTCTCACTCTCTCTCTTTCACGACCCGTTCTCGTTCCTTACATAGTCTAAACTGCTTTCCTTACACAATGCTACTTATCACCGAATTATTTTTTTTTCACCACATCCATCAGCTTTTTCATAATTATATCCGTGATCCTTATAATATATTTAAATTTTCTCTCTTTTTCTTGCTTAGAGTACGATGCGTTCATATAGGATCACACGATGAATTTATGAAAAAGCATATGTGCCAAATTTTTCGGCAAAAAAGAAGCAATATAACATTTTTCCAGACGAAGACATATTATTACAATGACTTTTTCTACTCGGGGAATTGATGGAAGTAGTTCAAAATGGCGGTAAGTCATTTAAGACACATTTTATCTCGATAAATGTCCAATCGTTAATTTGGAGGACAGACGCCGTTTACTATAGATACAAAATTAAAGGCATTAATGGATTGCCCGTTGAATGCGAACAGATAATTGTGCACTGTACATTTGTCTTTAATCAAATAGAAGCAACAGCGAATAATATTACTGGTACAGGTTGAAATATACAATTAGAGCGATTATTAGAGCGTTAAGTATACTGCTACCGCATTCGACCGCATTTTGTCAGCTTTTACAACGTTTAGTCTATATTGAAATCCACTGTTATTTTTTCCATATAGAAGCTACTAATATTATTGACACACTTACATAAATTCCCAAAAGAAAAACAGAAAGCAAGAGGAAAGCATGTGGAGATGAAAATTTTCCAGAGAATATTACTTTGAACGTTGTATTGGACTTAATTTTCTTCGAATGCTATTGCTTCTCACATATCAATCTAATCTCAAGTGACGCAACAAAAGCAAGATAAATTGATAATAAACTGTTTACTTAAGATAACAAGATGTTGTATTTGTCGATCTAGAAGGAAATATTGTGAGTTAAATTATAAATAATTCGCAAGTAACAAATATTTATTTTTTTCTGAATGATGATTCTCTAATAATTCAATACTTTTAAGAAGCCTAAAAGATTCAATTTCCTAAATAACTTAGACATCAATCACCAATAAAGTTAAGCCATTTAGGGTTGAGTAATTTCGGATTTAATCAATTAGTCAGAAAAAAATATTTATTATGTAAATCAGAAGATATTTATGGCTCAATATAGCATCAACCCAACACACTAAAAATAAACTATTACAAGTTAGCTATATTGCGATATATTATCCTACAATTTTCATGAATTTTAAAAGATAATGTTTTAAATGTGATTATGTGGGCTAAACTATTGCAATGGACCCCTGTATATAAAATAATGTATTCTTAATAGAATAAATATTTGATATGACATCATAAAAACATATAGGAAGGAATTATATCTGTTATATGACGTTAGTTAATTTCGATGATACCAAATTTAACTCACCCTTAGTGTGTTAGCATAATGAATTAAAACTTGCTTAGTTTGAACAGAGAACCCCCAGTACCAATAATATTATGATTATAATTAATCAAACATTAACGTAATCACAATAACAATCCACATACTAAATGGATTGTTATAGAAACTATTCAGTCATGCAAACATGCTACCTATACCATTCCGCCTAATATAATCGCCTATTACATATATGTTTCATACACTAATTGTGAGTGAAATATGATTGCATTACCTTTCTCCTAAAAGTTCCTTTCCGTTTAGTTCGTACACAGCGTCGTCAGCATCCCTATAGTCATCGAATTCCTACGAAGAAAGAATTTTTTCATTATTATCGAGAAATAAAATGTAGCTTTGTTGTTATTTAAATATTGTTTGCATGCTATAATATATCGCTCGTACCATACTAATGCATTTATATATAAAAATTATATATACTAATTAAAAAAGCTTTTATAATAACGCTAAGTATCGCTGTATTATTTACGAAATATACATTATATATATATATATATATATATATATATATATATATATATATATAAACTACCATAGATGTGATAAAAATGTTTAAATATACATAATGTTGATGGCAGCAACAAGAGACTTTAATATGTTCATAATTGAATTATCTGAAACTTTATATTTAATACATTTTTTTATAGCTTCCTGCAAAAGTTTTAAAGTAGGATATATCATTATTTGACTTAACAAATAAATCGTACATTATCAAATAATACTACAAGTACATAACTATATAAGAGTGCGTAACCTTGATTATCGTAAGTGCTTAAAAAATTTCAAATTATTGTTATAAGTATCTGGTAATACATGGCCCATTATAAATGATTTAGTTTCTGCGGTTATATATAACTTACAAAGCTTTTGCAGAATAATCGATGATAAGCAGCACACAGCTCCACTATACCGCCACAGTACCAGTGTGCTCAGGGCTCGGGTCAGGTCAACTCGGGTTATCGAGTCGTATTTGTAATTTAACACTTTGCAGCTTACCCACTTTGGTCCAAATCACGATAAAGAAACGAGTAACTATCTTTTGAGAGCAAATTTTGTCTCTCTTTATTCAAAAGCATTGCCACATCAATGATCACAGTATCAAATATGAATAGATTTCAGAGTAAATTAAATTTATCAATATGAAAACAAATTTCCAAATACATTTAGAATGCATAAATATAAATACATTTTATAGAATAATCCACCAAGCTGAGAAACATGACTCGCCAACTCCAAAAATGTGTCAGTCGCAAAAAGACATGGGGGAATACGAACATTGCAGGAACAAACGGTGTTACAGGACCAACGTGAGCTACGCAAAGTGTTACTCGAGGTATTTACAGCTGGATACAGATACTCACAACAAAGCCATAACCATTCTTGATGAGAACATCACGGAAACGACCGTAGCCTCTGAAAAATCTCTCAAGGTCTCTTTCCCTGGTGCCGTATGGAAGCCCACCGACATAGACTCTTGTCCCTACCATACTGTAAAAAAAACAATTAAATCACATTAGACTTACCACAAAGGCAAATCCATTCTTCATAGCGACCTCCTTGATTCTACCATATTTCCGGAAGAACTTCTCAAGGTCGCGCTCTCTCACCCGGTATGTTAATCCACCAACGAATACTCGAGTGCTCATTCTTAAAGGAAAATATAAAAACACCTTACATAACAGGCTACCTGCAGAACCTGCCGTTTAATCACATGACAACATAAGATAATCGTTATTTTCCAAGACTAACCGAGAGGCGGTTTAAAGTAAGCTTTAATTAATTATTTATAAACAAACAGAACGGTGTTTCTATAATTACTCTTTCAAGGAATACGGGAACTCAAATTAATTTAAAATTTTTTTATTGGATCCGATTAACTATTTTCACTATTCGATTACTATATACATGTATTGTACTACTGCCTTATGTATAAATGTATAACCGTCGTTAATTGTTCTCGATGTCTTTTCAACGTAACGAGGTGCTTACATGCTTCACGCTTCACGAAATAAAGATATGGAGGCTTTCCGGAAGTTGCGATCGCACGAGGGATTCCTTCTATACGTGCGCGAACGAGTCGAGATGGGGAGGGGGAAAGAAAGAAAAGAACAAGACAAAAAAATTTCGTTGCGCCACGCCGGCGTGTACGCATGGCATAGGACAATTGGGACGCCGCGTCGAAATTATCGGAAACCGCCGATCTCGGGCTCTCCGACGTCACGCTACTCGCGCTCCTCGCCGAATCGGGTGGACGATCGATACGCGGGGAGGCGCCGTCGCCCGTCGGTTATTTGCGCCGCGAGCGATACCCCGAGTCGGAATAATGGCCGCGGAAGAATGGTCCGCGTTTTCGACACGCCCGACGAGCATAAACAAAGATGCGCGACGCGCGGCCGCGTGCTCCGATCGTCGCGAAGCGGATTCTCTCCTCCTCGCGAAACGCGTCGTCGCCGGTCGCCCGGGCCGGCGCGCGGAAACGAATTACGCCGAGCGGGAACGAAAGCTGGTAGGAGAGCGTGCTGCGTGCTTTCCTCGCGGTCGCGGGTCGCGGGGGCGCGATCGTCCCGCGTTACATCACGTTACACGGGGGGGTTAGCGACGATCCACCTCGTAAATCGCAGTTTTTTTTTCACTCGAGAGCGCGGGTATCGAAATTATAGAACGTAACCGGGCATCTAGCCACTCGTACTCACCTGAACGTTCAGTTCGCGGTAATCTTTAGTAAACGAACCCCGTATACTCCGTCGTGCGATGCGAGATCAACGAGACTACGAGAGATACTGAACGATGCCTCGCGCGACGAGGCGGCCTCGTAGCAACAACGGAAACAAAACGGGGTTCACGCGACGGCGCGCAGGGCCGCCGCGAGGCTTAGCCTCGACGCCAGACGGCGGCGGCGCGGGCGGCGCCACCTTCCCCCTCCCTCACCAACTGACCAACGACGCCAATGACGCGACGCGAGGAAGAGAGAATTCCGTTCGGCGAAGGTTTCTTCCTTCTCTCCGGAAATGCGACTTGTATGTACAAAGGGAACGTGTTCAGACGCACGTTCCGGAAAGTAACTTGAAAGAGGGGAACGGAATATTCCGTCGAACGAGTCTTCTTTCTCCCACCCCTCCACCACGATGAGAATTGCTTCATTTTTACGTGGGATTGGGTCATTCAATCGAGCGACGTGATTCGACTCGTTAAAATCGAGGGATCCTCACGGACGTTTTATAACGTCGTCGAAGCGACTTAACGACGTTTATCAACGAAGTAGGTTACCTCGTCGCTCGATCGCGGACACTTCCGGTGCGGGTTCGAGGCTAGGACGCGCACGACGCGCATGAACGGAAGTGCGACTCGCGTAGTCGTGCGATTCGAACCTCGGAATTTCGCCAAATTTCACGGGCTCGTATGGCTACTCCGCAACCGAAATGAAGAGTTTTGTGGAAGGGACGTCTCTCTCGAATTATTTCGAGATAAATCATTCGAGGAGATTCGCGGAATTGCAAGCCGCACGGAAATGGAATGTTTAAATAAACGCGATACGCACATCTCGTGTCATGCTATCAATACTTGAGCTACACTCATTTGTTTAGAAAGATTTATCAACCGTCATTTTAAAAAATGTTTATATACAGATATATGCAGGTCGACGTGATTTTCACAAACATTGCGTATATTGTTGCACATGAGAGTCGTGTGTTTTTTGAAAGCTGAATTATAACGCGCGCGCGCGGCGATAATTATATTGCATCGACCAGAGAAATAATCTTTGTGTTTATTCGCGATAAGAAAAACGGGCGTGAGATTTATCTCGCCGCGTTCGTCGGTGTCGAAAGTCAAGCTCGTTGAAATTACGTCGCGATCCCCTTTTCGAGAAATCTCACCAAAACGTTTCCTCATATTATCTATAGATAACATAAATTTTCTAAAGTCGCGCGCGCGTTTCTGCGGCAGCGCGAGAATCTTTGCAAGTCTGGATCGTGCGTTCTCTCTCGCGCGAGATAATCGTTCGTTGCGGCATATACTAGAAAACGGATCGAGATCCTAGGCCGTAATTCGGAAATTGTGTACGTGCGCAAGGTGGACGTCGAGCGGCCGAGAGGAATATCCATTATATCCAGAAACGAGATCCGCGATCCGCCAGCAGGAGCTGCGCGCACGGGCGCGGCCAGCGCCACCTACTGAAAACAAAAATGGTGGCGAGCAGCACGATGCCCTATCCCTGCCCCGCTTTAATGGCACGCCAAATGTCTGCGTTCTCTAGGCTTCCTTCTACCATGTATTCCCCTCCGACCGATGTATCTGATTTCGCTGTGAATAGAGGAAATCGCATTACGGTAGTAGGCTCTGTTACGCGTGCGAAATAAGCGGGGCCGCGTATAACCAAAACATAAGGTGAAAAGCAAAACTGTTGGCGGAGATATTTAGCCGAATTATAACCGCACCAGCTCCCGATACGACGTGTCACTCGCCTTATATAATGAAATTAGCCGCGCACGTTCCCGCATGCCAGTTCCACGCCCGTAATATGCGTCGTCCGCCGATGGAAACGCGTGAATCTCCCCGTAGCACCGAGGCAGCCCAGCTCGGGGAAGCCTTCTCCCCGTGGTTTGCTATCGGGAACATGCACGTTTTTCCTTTTCCATCCCCGGTAGATCGCATCGATTCTCTTGATTCTCGGTGTAACACGCGTTTCCGTTACTTTCGTTACGGTCCGTAATGCTTTTCAATTATTTTCTCTGATGGGTTTGCACATTTTGGGAAGGAGAACTTGTGTGTTACGTTGCTAAAACTTTTATATTTGTTACTGTATATATTCGGTGTCTTGGGAAATCGGCTACTTTTGGTTCGTCCGAGCTTTCGCAAGCTGAAAAACTTATCTTTGCACGTTAGCGAAAACTTGTATAGATTCTTGTCAGTAGTTTTATATAAATAGAGTTGCTTTGTGTTATCTAAATCCAAAATCTTGTTGTTTCATTCATTGCTTGTGCATTGTTACAGATTGTCAGGCTTCTCATAGACGGGTAATGTCTGATAGAGCAAACACGATGAAGTTGGAAGCTGAGATGGCTGCACCCTTGCATCTTCAGAGACTGGAACGCAGCCTGAATGTACAGCCTTTCTTAAAGCAGATCAACAATCTCTTTCAAGAACAAGCTAGGTACTGATATATTTATCATTTGTTAAATATATCCTCTTACTATACTAATTTATAATACATTAATAATATATATTAAATTAATACTATACGTAGTAATACAAATATTGTATTTTTTCAGTGAGGATGACAAGTCTGTCTCGTCGGAATCTTCTGATGGCTCAGATGCTTATCTCGATAGTGTACCCACTCGAAAAGAAGGTTGATATAAATTACCAATTTTGATTTCATTTAAATAATCTATTTAATATTTTCTTATAATATATATGATTTTTTTTTAGAAGCGAGAATCAATAAGCTAAGGCTGTACAATATGTCTAGTGTAGGAGAAGAAAGACGTTGGTTGCAAGATATTCTTTTAAGCGATTCCTCTGACAGTTCTGCATCGGGTTCTGATACAGATAGCCAAATCACGGAAGAAGATTTTCAAGAGATGCTTAAGTTTCATATATTACGGAAAAAATATCAAGGTCGTTTTTATCAGAAACCAGAAGTAAGGACTATTAGTTCAAACATGTTTGGCAATGCAAATGTTTAAAAATTTAGGATATTATAAAATATTGTTATTTTCAGAATATACAATATCAATATTATAGTGCGGGTTTATTATCGAATTATGACAGATTTTTGGAGCATCAAAAGTTAATTGTGGGAAATAAAAAGAAGAAAGAAAAAAAGCCAGATAAAAAGATCATGAAGATTAAGAAAGAAAAAATTAATCGCCACTCTACATCCGAGGAATATCGTGTATGTACCAAATTATTTGTTACACATTTATATTGACACTTATGTTCTATATTTTCTTTTTATAAAAATGCTATATTTTAGAAAGGAAAATATCCGGAGGGAGAATGGGATAAATCGATTCCTAGGGAGGAAGAATTAGACGAAGCTGAATTAGAAGCTATAATGCGTCATCAACCTCGAGGTAGAGGGAGGAAAAAACATAATAACAAGAGTGTTGAAGTGATGACGATGAGAAGAAGAAAAATATGGGTAATGATGTCTAAAAAGGAACTAGGAAAAGTACAAAGGGCCAAAACCAATAATCATAAAGAAATGCTAATAAGTTGTAAGAAAGTAGCGCAGCATTGTATGAAATATTGGAGGCAGAAAGCCATGCAAGTGAGTATAAATTAATACTTGAGTTATGTACTTGACTTATAGATCATATATTTTATTTATCTCTATCTGTACGATTCAGTCACAGAAAAATATGAAAGAAACTATCTGGCGGGCAAAACGCTTGACAAGAGAAATGCAGTCTTATTGGAAGCGTTATGATCGAGTCGAACGGGAAACTAGAAGAAGATTAGAAAAAGAAGCTGAAGAACAACGTAAAATGGATGTAGAACTTATTGAAGTAAGAATATATTAGATTATATAAAAGAATGTGTTTTTAACTTCTATTTTTTTCAAATTTTTATATTGTTGTATATTCTTCTTTCAGGCAAAACGTCAGCAAAGAAAATTAAATTTCCTTATCACTCAAACAGAATTGTATGCTCATTTCATGTCACGAAAAATAGATAAAGCATCAGCAGAAGAACAGTTGAGAATCCTAAATCAGTTAGATGAAGAAAAGAATCCTAGACTTATTGGTATCGACGATTATGATAGGTAGTTGAATTAAATATATAATTTTATTTACGTATGTCCTAAAATTAATTACTTGAATGGTTGTTGTACGTGATAAATTAAAGCCAATCTTATATTTTAATTGTAAAAGCATATATTTACTGTATAGTGATATTATGAAACAAAAAGCAAAGAGAAATGCTACTGAAGCATTTAACAATGAAAAGGCCAGGACCAAGCAATTTGATACAGTTGCTGCATCTCAAGAGTTACGTCTCAGTGATACACCTGAGAACCTGGAACACCCGCAACCTGCAATTTTCAAGGGCAATCTGAAAGGTTATCAATTAAAAGGAATGAATTGGTTGGCAAACTTGTATGATCAGGTTTGTAACTACATATACACTATGGGCCAATTCCTTTTAGTGACACAAGTCGACACAAACATAGTTTTATCCTTCTTGGCATTCAATGAATAACAAAGACAGAACGACACTTGTGTCGACTTGTGTCACTAAAAGGAAATGACCTTATGTTAATAGGGGCCGGTATCACAGTCCCCGATTAACGTGATCCTCCGATTAAACTCACTCTTCGTCTCTTTTTAGAGGGACAGTTAGAAAGAGATGCAGAGTGAGTTTAATCGGAGGATCACGTTAATCGGAGACTGTGATACCGGCCCTAGGATTATAAAATATCTTTGTTACATAAATATAATATTCTAAATTTGTCAATCGTTGCAGGGTATTAGTGGAATACTGGCTGATGAGATGGGTCTGGGAAAAACTGTACAATCCATAGCATTTTTATGTCACGTTGCCGAGAGATATTGTAAGCATCTGTTGCATTTAAACTTGATTCTTACAATTTAATATTTTTTATGCATTGTTGAAGCTGTTGCAAGGAATAACTTGACAATGAATGTATAATTGGCAATTAATTTTAGCTGTTTGGGGACCATTCTTAATTATATCACCAGCTTCTACGTTACATAACTGGCAGCAGGAAATGGCGAGATTTGTACCAGTATTCAAAGTAGTTCCGTACTGGGGTAGTCCTCAAGAACGCAAGATACTCAGACAATTTTGGGATACTAAAGATTTGCACACAAAGGAAGCTTCTTTCCATGTAGTGATAACAAGTTATCAATTAGTAATTACCGATTATAAATATTTTAATAGAATAAAATGGCAGTATATGATCTTGGATGAAGCACAAGCTATAAAAAGCACAAGCAGGTATGTTTTTGTTATTATATAACAGTTGTGTGTATATATAACAGTTATTATATAACAGTTGTAATATATACATATATAGCTCTTTCTAATTTATATATTTTAATTATTTCAACAGTATGAGATGGAAATTGTTATTGGGGTTTAGTTGTCGTAATAGATTATTGCTCAGTGGTACTCCTATACAAAATAGTATGGCAGAATTATGGGCGTTATTACATTTTATTATGCCTACATTGTTCGATTCGCATGATGAATTTAACGAGTGGTTCTCCAAAGATATCGAAAGCCACGCAGAGAATAAAACGGGAATAGACGAAAGTGAGTAACTTTATATTAAACTATAGTATTAAATAGGAAATGATTACATATATTATTAATTGTAACATGTTTTAAATTTTTTGCTACAGAACACTTATCGAGGCTTCATATGATCTTGAAACCTTTCATGTTACGAAGAATAAAAAAGGATGTGGAAAATGAATTATCCGATAAGATTGAAGTGATGGTATATTGTCCGCTCACGACTCGTCAAAAGCTGCTTTATTCAGGTATCTTGAATAATAATATTGGATTAGATGTTTAAAGCATTTGGTACATTTATCTTGCTTCTAGCGTTGAAGAAAAAAATTCGGATAGAGGATTTGCTGCATTATACAGTGGGCGGAGGAGACACTGCGACGAACGATAAAAATTTTACTTCCAATCTAATGAATCTAGTCATGCAGTTCCGGAAGGTACTATTATTTATGTATTTCTATTAAAATTCCTATTTATGATCTTTGTAAATCAATAAAAACATAATTCATTTATTTTAGCTATTAAAGTTTATCATAGTTTCGATAAGTATATTAAAAATGAATATCTTAAATCCGTATCCAGTTTTTAAATACGAATGTAATATATTAATTACAGGTCTGCAATCACCCAGAACTCTTTGAACGTAGGGATGCTAAATCACCGCTTTTTATGAATACAGAATTTTATAATATGCCTGCTTTGCTGTACAATGAAGGACTTTTGCATCTGGCATTACCATCCAAAGATCATCTGTTGTATAATAGGTTGTTTATATTTGCCGCAGAATATATTCACCGTGCTCTTCATTGCAACGAAGATTTGTGTGAAAATACATTTTCATTTAGTAGATTTATCAATTTATCTCCGATGGAAATAAATAAAATGTTCATCGCTGGTACTTTATTCAGGTATGTAAATATCGAGTTTGTTAAAAGAATCATTATCTACATATATTGTCTTATTTTAGTTCCAATCTTTTAATAAATAATTAAAATCTATTATATTTATAGATTATGTCTGATAACATTCATGGAGAGAAGATTAAGAATGGTACAATACTGGGAAAATTGGCACGTCGATAATAAATCGAGAACACCTACAAATCAGATGTTTTGTTTGCCCAGAAAATTTGACGCTTCGTCAACAACGTTGCAAGATATATTTTTTACCAGCAAGATAATCGAGGGTGAGGCTTTCTACACACATACCAGTCATACGATACATTCGATTCCGGAAACTGTCGCCCATAGAATACTACGCAGCAGTAAAAAAGCTAATCAGTTATTAAAGGTAAATACATTTTACATTACATAATATACATGCACATAGATGCCAAAAGTTTGTAAAATATGATGTAATATGTCTTAATATTTAGTTACAAAGGATATTACCTACTGGTAAAATGGAACAAACGGAAGACTCAAAATTGGCTCTGCTTCCTGAACATCCTCATCATCCGCGGCAGCCTATAATACGATATTGCCAACAAACAACGATTCCTGCCTTTGTTTGCGATAAGAATCCCAAGGTATACATTAATACAATTTTGTCTAGTGCAACAATGAAATAATTCAGAAACGAGGAACAATGTATTTAATCTGTATTTTATGATTGCAGGTTCAAGCTAATCCGCGAAAATTATATGTCAGTAATAGTTCTGCAGCATGTGCCTGGAAGAGACACGAAGAATGTGGTGGTGCGTTTGGTCAAAGATTACTTTGGCTCGGTTGCGAACGAGCACTTTCTGAAGAAAAGTCGGGCATTCGTGCCGGCCAAACAATGTCAACGTTTTGCTATCAGCCGCTGGGTGGATTATCCGCGTGTGCCCCTGTCAATGGATGGTCACATATCATTGTACCAGGTACATTTAAGATTATATATTATTATATTAATCAAATAATATATGATTATGTCAATTAATAAATTTAAAATTAAATTTAAAATTAAATTTAAAATTAAATTATTTTAGATAAACAAACGTTAGTGACAGACGCTGGGAAACTTTCTGTACTGGACAGTCTTTTACGGCGTCTAAAAGAACAAGGTCATAGGGTACTGATTTATTCTCAAATGACAAAAATGATCGATTTGCTAGAGGTATGTTTTACCTACCTACCTGCCTGCTGCATTCGGAAACAGATAATTGTTTTATTATGAGAATTTATTTCTTGTAGGAATATATGTATCACAGAAAACACACATTTATGAGATTGGACGGTTCGTCAAAAATCTCAGATCGTCGTGACATGGTGGCAGATTTTCAAAAAAGGTAATTACTTTCTTTTATAATTTATTGTAATGATTTTTCGCAATTCTTTACTGCTATGCAATATCATTTAAGAATTTGATAAAGAACTTGAATTTTCTTTTAATATAAATGCAGATTGTGTGAAATTTTAATCGTTTAGGATCAGCGTCAGTTGTTTATTAAAAAATACGTTACTTATAATAGTTGCGCCATGCTGATTAGAATATCTTCCTATAGCAGTACACAGTTGCATACTTAAAGCGTGAGCCTGAGATCGCATGTCCTGTTGGTTCAGCCGCGCATAACTAACACGCGAATTAATTGCCGAATCGTTCCCATCTTGCAGACAGCTGCAGGTTTTCGAACGCGCGACAATAACAAAACCGAAGCTCTATTGTTAAGAAGCGTGCACTGGTTATTATAATTTCTATTCTCAAGTATCAAATCTTCGAACAATCATATTTTTATATCGACAGATTGAGCGACAGACAAAATATTAGACTAACTTTTCTTTCGTGTAGTTTGTGTTAATTTCTTATTCAAAATACTTATTTATATCTACATCTCTCTCATATTTTTATTCTTATACGCTTGAAAATAGATTTTAAAAAATGAAAAAGGGAGGCAAAAAGAATAAAAGAATACGATTTAAACCGTTGAAATCTCGTGATCGTATACTCATATCGAGGAGAATTTTATTCTGGAAATCTTTTAAAGACATCTCGAATTAATTTACATACAAAACGACCGATGTCTTCATTCCTCGACTTGGTTGAATGTGTGGGATTGTTTCATGTTTTAGAGCGGACATATTCGTTTTTCTGCTCAGTACTAGAGCTGGCGGTCTGGGAATCAACCTCACCGCAGCAGACACGGTTAGTAATTCTATCCTTGCTTTATATGTATTTAATTATTCGTCACTTCGATTTTCAGTTTCTATTCTCTCTAATTATATCCGAACATAAGTTTATGAGGCATAGATTTCTGTCAAAATTGATATATGCAATTGATATTGCTCTTACGAATGTTGTGCCTGCTGTAAATGATAAAATATATTTTCGATATACAATGAAAGAAAGAGGCATATAAAAATGTCTACATTGCAGAATACCGTATACTCCTTCCGTGCACAAAGATATCGCGAGATTGTCAATAACGTCCAATCTTCATCGATTTAACAAATCTGCTATTCCTTTCGCGACGTTACATGCATGATTCAATATACATTTTCTACAATAGTATATTGCAACGAATTATAGAAGTTGTGACTGCACACGATTGCACATTATAGACTGTCTATAAATTTATCTTAAAGATAAATGTCTAAAATTAGAGCGTGTATATAATACTGTGCGATTATATATTAGTTCAAGAAATTTTTTAAATTATTTATAACTTATATTTATCTCCTATATATTGATTATATTACAGTTTAATTTTGCATTGTAACATTTAAAATAATTTGATATTGTATATAAGAAAGAAGTGCATAAATTTATTTTATGTAGAAAAAGTATTGCCATAATCCGCGTTATTTCGCGCACCAATAATTATGTATTGCGGTTTTTTATGGATGCTACAACTGCAATTGGTGCCTATTTGCAGGTGATATTTTATGATAGTGATTGGAATCCTACTGTAGACCAACAAGCTATGGATCGCGCCCACAGACTGGGGCAGACCAAGCAAGTCACGGTCTACCGATTAATATGTAAAGGAACCATCGAAGAACGAATTTTGCAGAGAGCGCGCGAAAAGAGCGAGGTTTGTTTTATAAATCACTGTGCTTAGATGCTAAAGTTAAGTAAAGAAAATGTGCAGAGAGAGAGAGAGAGAGATTGTTTTTATTGTAGATTCAACGTATGGTCATAAGCGGCGGAAATTTCAAGCCCGATACTTTGAAACCCAAAGAAGTCGTGTCGTTGCTACTGGACGATGAGGAAATCGAAGCGAAATGTAAGTATCTTAGCACTTTACTTTATATTATTTTTATTTGCTAAATGTAATTTTGTCAAATTGAAATCGGTGTGGAATTAATCGAAGAACACACATGGCGCTATATTTTCTCCTTAAAAAATTCATTGAAATTAAAATTTGTGATGAATTAAGATCTGTATCTAAAAAATTATGACTCGTTGAAAAGTTATTGGATAGTCGAGTTTTTATACGTCACTATTGACCGTTCTATCGTATCCGCACGGCAGGATGCGCGTGTATACACAAACGCGTCGAAAATGAGCCGAGGGGCGAGACGAGGGCGGTCGAGGTGGCCGCGATTACATTATGCTCGTTAGCTTATGCTAATGGCCTAATAAGGAATAATAATAAGAAACGGAGTAACGAACGCCGCCGCGTCCTCCGCCTATAGTACAAGCCCGTACGTTCGTATATTTTAGACAGTCAACGAAGCGAGGAGAGAAAGCAGCAACGAGTGGAGGAGGTTCGCCTCGAGTCGAACCTACAGCACAAGGAGAGGGACCGGAAGAGGAAGTTAACCGCGCTTCCGGTCAAGGTGAGCCCGGCGCCCTTATACACCGCTATTGGTCGCGTCGCAAAGATTCTTTTTAAGACTCTTTTTCGTCATTTTCTCTAACCACCACTTTTTTCCTTCCTCTTATTTCCTCTTATTTCTTGTTTCCGTAATACTTATATTAACGGTTTACAGCCGAATTCACTGGTTGATTATTTTATTCAATTAATTAGTACCACTTGTCAAACTCATAATTGTTCGATAAATCATTTGCAAATATTTAATCCACAATGTGGATCGAATTAAAATGTGTTAATTACACATTTACACTTAATTAAAATTAGAATTAATTCGAGTATCTTCCATTCGTTTCGACTGTATTTTTCATTACAATCTCTATTTTTCAGAACGATGCGAAGAAACCGTGTCAGGCGGATGCTAATGGCGACAGAAACAACGATACCGTTTACGTTAATCTTAATGAGCCTAAACCGGCTACTAATCCGATTCAGTCACAGCACCAGAACAATCACCATCAACAACAGTTAGAAAATATAGACAATTATAGTACACCGACCAGCCCGGCCAAGTCAGAAGTACGTTTCGAACAAGATTATAACATTAAAAACTTTATTTTTATCAACATGTTATTTTTATATATTTCATATTTTTTGCATATTAATAATTATTACTTATTAATTAGTTTCAAACTGAACGTTTTAAAAACAAAATTAATTTGAAAAGCCATCGTCTGGTAACAAATACATTTTGAAAGCGTTCTTTTGTTTTGTCACTATCTATATGCAATAGTGTTACATAATCCTTATGATACTGATACCTTGATACTTCAATTTTTCCTTGCAGGATGAAACGAGTAACGAGGGACTCGTGGTCGATGTGGACGGTCCGGTGGCGGTTTCCGGTCCCGATCCTCATGGACAGCCCAGAAGCAGTCTTCACCAGTTTGGGGAATCCCCATCTAAGATCGCCCGACTCGGACATCATTTCACCTTCGGCGTGGGTGCAAACGCGCGAATGCGACAATCCGTACGCGGCGCAAGCAAACGCGGCCGACCGCGAGGTTCTCGTAGGGGTGGACCCATTGGTGGTAAAGGAAGAGGACTGCTTTTGATGCATCCGTCGTCAAAGGTTTCGAACATGGCCAGCGAACCGTCATCGACAGCGATGTCACCGATCGACGGAGGTGGATGTTCGAACGAAGTGTTGCGGCACTGTGAGTACTTGTACTTTTTGAGTAATCGCGCTATACTTTCATTATATTTATCAGTAAAAATTTAGAAATAGATATCAATAAATATTGCGTAAATAATAAGATTTGGCATCCGCCAAAAATTAATTTCAACGCGATAAATACCCATTTTTTAATTATGAATATGATTTACGATTTATCGTTTGAGATAATAATGATTCTGATGCTTATTAATGTTTCTGTTTTAATTATCTACGCGAGTGTGGCAGTTTAAGTTGTAGGTATAAATATTTAACAAATATGATTATAATCCTTTTTATCAGCTGCTCGCCTTTGTTCATAATTTTATCGAGGCCGATTATATATCAGGCGGAAATGTTTATAATAGGAAAAAAGGAAAATGTTCATATAATTAACATCACTCTAAATGTCTAAATTAATACCGTAACAATGTTGACGCGAAACGAAAGCTCGCGAGAAAGATGACTTTTTTCGCGAACGCGACCCCGTCAATCGATACCATTAATCCCGGCTGGCTTTTTCGTAAGTCGGAGGTTCTCGCCCCCGCTCCTCTTTTACACCCTCGATGCTATCTTTCGCCCTGGCACTTGCCCGGGTTCTCAGGGGACTTTGTGGTTCGCGAGAAGAACGCCCATGGGTCCATCGCGACCCCATCGTCGACCGATGTTGAAATTCCCTCGCGAGCACATGTGCACCCACGAGTATCGAGGGGGTAACAGTTGGCGCTCCTCCACGGGGCACCCTTAGAGACATTCGCCTCCCCCTCTTTTCTCGTGACTCATTCTGCGACTCGTTTTGTAAACGACGAATTCGGGGCTTAGTCCTATGGGGAAAGCTTAGCTGAAACATTTGTTGCGCGACGCAAGTGCATTGTGAGACAAGGGTGTTCTAGAAATCTGCCAGTCATCGGAAATACGTAACGATTTTGAACAGTTCAAATAATACGAATGATATATAAAATTCCAATTTATTAATAAGATTTAAAAAGTATTTAAAATTTCTTTATATTATAATAACAATGTTATTGTTTCAACATTGTTAAAAACAATAGACACGTAAAATCTTCATTTTATACATACCAAGATTGTCATTGCATCACAAGCAATAGGATTTTTCTCAAATAGTCTGCTTTTAATGAAATAATTAATTCTCTCATATAAAGCAATATCTGAGACTATAGAAACGTGGAACAAGCGTCGTTATGTGCTCATCATTCTCGCGCTAATTAGAGAGAGAAAGAGATATGGTGCGTATGTCCGATAAGACGACCTCACGCAACGCCACGTGGACTGTGGACACGCAATGAACATCACACACGTAAATGCATGCGTGCGTACGTGCGTGCGCGCGAGCGAGCGAGTGTTAACACATTCCGTCTCGTGCTACGTGACATACGAAAGGAAAGGGGTCGGTCTCTCTCACTTGTCGTCGACTGGAAGACGAGGCGGACAATAGCAGGTGCGGAGCGAAGGCGACAGCTGCGATCGATGTTCTTCTTAGGTTTTTGGAACTCGCGTACTCTCTCTTTCTCTCTCTTTCGTTTTTTTGTTTTTTTTTTCTTTTTGTCTTCATCATCGTCATTCTCTTCGTCTTCTTCTTCTTCGTCACCGCCTTTTTTACGCGTCTTTTCTGTTCCTGCTTCGTCCTTTTTTCCATTAGTTATCTCCTTATCGAGATGTAGCGCGCTCTTGATCCAGCTGTCAATGTTCCGAGCTCTCACCGGCATGCGTCCAGCATTATTCTCACTGATTATAAGTTATATCCCGCTTATTTTAACCGATAAACACATACACACACTCAGATGGCTGTGATTAATAGGGGCAAGTTTTGAACGAGGAAAGTAAAATACGCGATCAAGTTAATATCAACTTAATCGCCCTTTTAAGAGATACATTATCGAGGGCTCTAAACTTTAGAGATAACATTGCAAATTATATTTATTATATAAAATCTATATTTTGCATAAAACGTGAAAGATTACAGTCAGATTAATTCAACGCTGAACACAATTCAACAACTCTTTCGAGTATCGTTTTTTAATATAATGACCTATATCTATATACTAATTTATTTATACATTGAAGCATAGGAATTGTGTGATATTTATTAAGAGTTTTCAGTTTTTTGATCGATTACCATTCAATTTGTCAACATCTATTACGACTTTCAAATGCAACTGTAATACATTTCAGTTGCATAATCCCGACATCTAATTTCCCTTGACGTTTCGCGAAGTCAAATAAAAAAAAGGGTATAGGGTCTATATAGGGTAGGGAGAATTACACGGACCCTGTAAGGGGTTGAATGTTGTCGATTCGTGCCGTGCCTTACCGTACCTTACTGTGTCATCTCGTCCGTCGACTCCGCATCTTCTCGAATATCATATTTTCGTATCGCCACGCAGGCAGTATTTTCGAATGATTATATTTTCCTATTCTGCCTACAATTAGCTTGCAGTTACAATTATTAAAATCGAAATCTGTAATGCTTACTTTAAGTATAAAATTGTTTTTGCGTCAGGATTTATAGATTTGATTAAACAACTCGGTGAATCTTCGCTTTAAATATCAAAACTAAACACGGGAAGAAAAAATGAATTGCATAGTTTGAACGTTTTATCCTAGATATTATAAAATAAATGTCCGCGGGGTGCATATAATTAGCAGTTCCACTTAACTGAATTTAATGTGTGGGAAGTGGTCTTTTAAGATCGTATAATCCCATTAAATAATGCGATTATCCCGATTTTCAATCTCAAGCTTTTTCTTTAAGCATTCTAAACTTATCAGACACGACCAAGTAGGAGATAAAACATATGGCGGTGAAGATGGTCTTCTCGCACGAGTGAGATAATGGTACCATAATGCGGCAGAATAGGATGAGGAAAAGCTATAGGTATAGCAAGCTGGACACTCCGACATTCCGACATTCCGTGGATATTTCCATTCTCTCTATCTCGAAAGTTTTACCTTTGCGCCCAGCGAGCTCTGTCTCGTGTGTTTGCACATTAAATACAAAGTTATAATATAGTTTACAATTTAATTTGGCCATAATACAAGTTATAAATTAATTCATGGAAATACCTATTGAACCTGGACGTCAGATAGCGAGTTTCATTACGGTACAGACATGTAATAGCTAATTTTATGAACCTGTTTAATGCAAGGACACCAGTCGGACATTCTTTATCGAGGATTGTGGTTTATTTTATAGCTTGATAATTGTAAAGAATAATACTTTAAGCAATAACTTTTATTTGTAGTTGTATACAAAATACAACGCAATGTTACGTACTATTTCCGTATTTGATGATCAAAATGTCGGAATATCCCGACTTATTTATACGCGACATTCAACGATTGTCATGTTAGATTCTCGCGAAGCGAGATTTTATCCTCTTCAATGCGAATCACGCGTGGAATTTTCAGGGCGCATTATCGCATCGCTAGCGAGTGCGAGAGTTGACGGCTTCACGAAGACAGACGCGCATTTTCGCGTTTTCCACCTCTCGTCCATTTCGTTAAGTATCCTCTTAGACGTAGTGGCTGAAGAGGAGCCGCTCCTCGAGCGATTGGGTACGTGCCGCGGAATGCCGACGAGGCGACGGCGACGGGATATAGACGAAAAGGCCAAAATACGAGATATCCACGTTCGAGATGAGTACTGATTTTCATGCGTCGCGTCTCACTGGAAAAACTTGCCCGAATCGTTTCTTCTCGAGAACTCGAACGTTTCTTGACTCGAGAGAAGCACGGAACGGGATCTTTCGTAGGTCGTTTTCCAAGCGTTTGTTACGTGGGTATTTTAACGCGCTGTGTCGAAGAACGTAACAATGACATTCTCTCACGATGCTCAAATAACGTGTATTTGAGCATCGTATTCCGCGTGCTTATTCAAAAATTGTAGGAACTCGAGTGTTGGATATGCCTATTTTGTGTTTCTAAGAAATATACTCTTCGTCTGTCGTGGGAATTTTCTTCTCGAATCTGTTTCCTCGCGGGAATATTTGTTAATTGTGCAAGATATGTTGTACAAGCGTATATAATTGATATTTTTTCCCATGGTATTTAACTCACGAGTGATAATTTGGGCGTTTCGTTCCTCTGCTAACTGGTTAACACCTCATAGTCCGCGAGTCTTGAACGTGTCCTCTCTCTCATCTTTGGCCACATTACCAGGATAACCGGTGAATAACCGATTAACTGGTTGAACCAGTCAACGTTAAACTCATGTAACGTGCGGTGTTCGTGCATCTGCTTGGGTTAATCATGAACATTACAATTACATCTACTTCGACGTCTAATTACTGTAATTACTACAATTAACGTCTGTTCTCGTTATCTCAATAAATCCCGGATCGCGCATCTCGTATAAACATGAGTGATATATAATTTGAAATTAATGAATTCGATTTTGACTGCGTCTAAAAGATCGAACCTTTAATAAAGGTCGCACACGCATGCAGATACATACAACATACACATGTACTTTTATTGTCATATTTTACAAAACAGTAAACAGTATTTTATCGAACTACATCGGCACAAGAAGCTATTGCCGCAAAGGCAGAATTTTCAGCAAAATCTGGAACGAAGGGGCGTACTTTTTTATGTCTTAGGGACCCCGGCGACTTCCGATCCTGCGGACGGAGATGGTCCCAGCACGGTGGGTCCACTGGGTCCAGTGGGCACTTTGATACCTCTATCGGGACGCAGTAGTATTGCGGGGATTCGTCGTGGGCCTGGTAGACCACGATTACGGCCGACTGGGCCCGGGCATCAAGGCTATCGCACCCCCGCTGGTCATCATCATGGCAAGAAGATCCAGCGGCCGCTGCCAGTACCTATTAGATCTCATCAAACGGTCGCGGGTGTCAGCAGCGGTCAGCAGAAAGCATCGTCGTCGTCGTCGCAGAAGCGTTCCGGCACTTCGATGACCGGCACGTCGTCGTCGTCGTCGTCTTCGTCTTCAGTCACGACTGCAGTCCCGAATTCAGCGCCACCGTTATCTTCGTCATCAACGTCGTCGTCATCCTCGATGTTGGCGGAATCGCGACCTTTCGGATTTTACACGCAGCAACAGCCACGCGCAGGATCATCGTAGTTTCGCGAAGGAAGAACAGTGATTTGGCTTCAAGCAGTTCCTGGTGAGACAACGCTCATGATGATGTCGGTGAGATATCTCTGCGTTTTCTCTTTTCGTCAGGTACCGAAATTTCTGCAACCGGATTATCCGCGATAATCGATCAGCGGTTCAATATAGGACAGTGAAAACACATTTTCAGACTTGATTAAAATGTCGCATATATTTATTGTGTCTCGTGAGAGTTCAACTTTCGCCAGTGATGTTTCCGTACGCGTGACTCGAGCGTGTAATTCTGATGAACGTTAGATCCCTCGTTCTCGCCCCCCTTCTCTCATCCTAAATTATAAGTATAAGCGAAATAAGGCAGCAATTGACAATATTTAGGCGCTGTTATAGTTACGATTATGTTGCACAATTATATTTATTTAGTTACGGCGTAAGAAATACGGCGGGACTCATCGTCGAACGTTAGAAAATACAATTGTCGACGTCAGTTAGGTACTTAATTCGATGCTTGCCTTCGAATCCTCCGGATTCGTTTCCTCGGTTATACAGCAATTTGAATCGTGCTCTTCGTTTAAACGCGCAAGAACGAAAGAATTCTTGTGGGACACTTGATCCGCTGCGGGAGTGAAAGGGGTCGATTTCTGTTATTAATCAGTCGATCCGCTTCTAACGTACGTGGTACAAGTGTAGCTCTCGTTTTTAACTCTAAGTGTACAATTAGATAATCGACGCGACGTGTCGTCGCGCGCACGTCGGCGCCGAATTTCTGACGACGATCATCGACAGATCAGATCTCCGGCGAATACGTCGACGAAGAACTTGTTCGGAAGAAGGGGACGAGAAGGTATTTGGAATTTGCCTCCTCCGTCTTCTCTATCGATCGCTCTCTCGGCGTCTTTGTACATTGTTCATTAACGATAGCATTATTCCGTCACTAGACTCGGCTAGCCGATATTTTTTATGCATGTTACGAGATGTCGTTAGGCCAATTCAATTTGTAAAAGAATAGTATTTATATTAGCAATAAACAGATAAAAATTCCACCATCACGAATGTCTCGCAAATTTTATTGCGGATTTTATACGCAAAAAAGACACTCTCTCTACTTTCTCGCATTTCCTTCCACCGCGACGAATGTTGTAATGGACTTTTTAATCGATTTTTTCACAATAAAAATTCGATTAAGTGCTCTTTAATATTTTCTTTTGAGTATTTTAATAACTCAGCTTTTTGAATTAAAAAAATAACAGTAAAGTTTACATTTATAATTTAATTGAAAATTGAATTCTTCATTCTTTCCGTGGATAAGAAAATGTAAATGTAAACGTGGAATACAAAATTGAATGATATATAATATCTATCTGTTCTCTTGTGTTTCTGTTACTTTCGTTTCTCGAGAAACATGCAAACGATCGTCGAAACGGTCGAGTGCGGTAGGAGGATGCGAGGATTCTGTACGATAATGACTGATCAACGAAGCGACGGCGCGGCATCCGAAAGCTGGAAGTGCCGGTTAATGGTGCGAGTATGCAGCTGTCGGTGGAGCCGCGTCATCATCTGCGTGATTGGGATCAAGCCGAGCGCAAGGTATCCTTCGTGCCTCGTGATTCTTTTTATCTGCGATCGCGCCAACTACGAGAATCCCATGCGTAGCGCATTTTTGGAATTAATTAGTGAATATCCCTTTCCTGTCGTAAGTCGGTTAGGAGTTGGTTCGCTTCAACTGTTGCCGTTAAGTTCCTCCGAAAGCTGCGGTTAAGAAATACACGACGCGCGCGGTTGCTGTATATATTAACTTATTTTGGATTGATTTAATTAATTTAATTAATTGCATAAACACAGATATTATCATAGCTTCAAGATATGCCACGATAATTTGATTTATCTGGAATTTCATAATAGGTATCATTATAATTTAAGCACGGAAGCAATTAAACGTTCTACATTGTTTTGCAATATAAACGGATGATTGTAATTCAACTCACGTTATCGCGCGCGCGATTTCCCCATCAATAATACAATAACGGCAATAACAAGCAACAGTACTTCTACTTCAACGGAAGGTGCATCGACACAATTGCAGCCCGCATACCATCGACATCGTAGGTCGCAGGGGCTCTCGTCAAGGTCGCTGTTATGGATAAGGACGGACCATCGCTCAGTGGCATTCAATAAAGCATCGGGTAAGTACAACGAGAGAGAAAGAGAACGGGAGTGTAGACGAGAGCGCACGCGATAGGGGTTGCAGTTTGACAGAATGCAGAGAGCACAATTAAGTTATCACGACGAGCGACTTTGTCGCTTTCTCTCTTCGCTATAGTGGCTATAAATACACAAATCGTATTGCAACGTATACAATTCCGTTACATTTATATAAATTTGATTTGAACACAAGAGATGAATATTTGTACATATGCGATATATGATATCGCTAATCGCTACGTTAAATTCGAAACTAGAATTTTAGTTTTTGTGGTGGCCTTTTTTCTTTTGAAGGAAAAAAGAGATTACATGTACATTTGTCTTTAGAAATAATTCATGTTCTAAGCATTGGTATTGTAATAATGGAACGATATGGCAACAATAGCAACGATAACAGCATATCTTTACATGGTATTAATAAATTGATCGATATCGTTTTTCACGTTTTTCATGAGGAGTGTTTTGAATAATTTTGAAAATTGTTCTGTCAATTAGTTTAACACATGTATCTACGATTGCACTCTAGCTGTACGTGGGCTGATCGTTTCGCGTCGCAGACGTCGCACGTCGCGCGTCGCGCGCGCTGTCACGAGAGAAGAGCAGGACTCTGTCCGAGGACCGCCGAGACCTTGCGTCGCACCTGCTGCTCTCAGGTGTACGCGTCTTTTATCCGGGCGCGATCTCGGTGCATCTCTCTTTTTTTCGTTCTTTTGTACGCCGCGAACGAAAGACGTACACGCGAGGCACACCGTCGCGAGGACGCTACGCTTGCTGCTTGTCAGGCGATTTTGGATAACTGCAATTAAATCATCCGATTTATGAACACTCGTATCTATTTCTCACGATCGTCAAATATTGAAACCCCGATTAAACGTGCGTACGACGTTAACAGAAGGCCAATAGAGACTGCGATCGCTAATCAAACACGGCGCGGCGCGGCGTTAAGGTGCCAATTCATGAGACGCTGAAAATGAGCGTCAACAAGGTGAACGTGGTGGTTTCGCTTTGACGCTAGCGTCAAAGAAATGAAGTTGAATTTGTTTAATATTCAGCGTCGTCGCTGAATCGTCGTTAATCGTCCCAGTACAATCAAACATAGACTTTAAAATACGTAAAATATTAATTATTTTCAAGTAATATCTTCAAGTAATAATATTTTATGGATATATATATAAATAAAAGATATTATTTCTGAAGATTTTTACTTGCTAAAAATGAGCGTCGAGCGTTAACGTGAAAAGGCACCTTTACTCGATATCTTTCCGTTCAGTTTCCGCTCGTGTCTTTCATCCGAAAACGACGGCAACTTTATTCGAAAGCCACGCGACACGCGACACGACGCGGCGAGTCAAGTTGACGGTTGAGAGAGACTGATCATTCGAAAGAATGTAATATGTAATCGAATGCGATATATCTCGGTAACCGTATGAATTCCGCGAAGCACGTGTATTAATAGTTATTTGTGTAACAAGTGCTGTAAGTTGGAAATTGGACGTGCGGAGTGGACGCACGAGCCGGAGGCGAGCCACTTTCCACGCACGTGTGATGTAAATGAATATTCGATACGTCAGAGTTTTCCGTAATCTCCGCGCCGGACTCCGGACTCGGAGTCGCTCTTACCGACCGTCCTCGGCGTCTTCTCGGATCGCGTCGCGTCGCGTCGCGGAGTGATACACGAATCGCCGGCTCCGACCGTTCAGATTACGAAAAGCCTACAAGTGCTTCTCGCGGAATTTATACGGACACCGAGGTACGTCGCATTCGATCACATTCATTCGGATGATTGGTCTCGTTGTCTTCTCAACCGTCAACTTTTGACTCGCATCTCGCCATCTCGCGTCTCACGTCGTGTCGGACGTCTTTAGAATAAAGTTGGCAGTTGCGTTTTCGGAGCGGAAAGATACCCTGAATCGAGTGACACCGCGCCGTGTTTAATTAGCGATCGCAGTCTCTGTTAACGTCGTACGTTTAACCTCGTATCGTGTTCAATCGTGTTTCGATATTGACGATCGTGAGGGACAGAGAGACAAGTGTTGATAAATCGCGGTGATTTAATTGTAATTAATCAAAATCGCCTCGTCACACACAGCAAGTGCGTAGCGTTCTCGCGACTCGCGAGACGGTTGCTCTCAGTTGCTCCTGGCGAGTGAAGTTGGCCCGCTTGGCCGCGCGATTTGCCAAATTCTTTCCGCCATGTTGTCGTCTACCTGCGAGACGAGCGGGCGTCGAAGTTTTGTTCTCAGCTTCTCCGACGTAATTTTTTCGTCGCCGTGTAATTAAGTACACGCCGCGTCGCGAGATTAATACCGGGAGTGCCGTGCAAAGCGTCGAAAGCGATCGTAAGCGACGATATCGTCGATTTTCGCTCGCAAATGAGTCGCGTCGCGAGTGAGTGACGCCGACAGAGATGCTGAGTGCTGACCGGACGCGATATCGGAGGAGGATCGAAAAGAGGAGGAGGATGCCTGGGCCGTCTGGGAGGCATCGGGTGAGACTATCCACTTGAATAAATTTACGGGGTAGAATTGCGCAATCGAAATAATTGATACTAATTGGCAGACGTCGTCGAAGGAATAACTGTTATTTCGCAAATTAGGTTTTTATCTCGGAACCGGTTAAAACTACTCGGATTTGAACGTTTTTTTTTTAAATGTAGGTAATTAAAAACACTACAATGTTTATGGGTTAAAAATTGACGCTAATTGTTTATTTAATAAATTTTCAGGTTTATTTTAATTATTTATTTAAAGCGTCAATTTTTTTAACCGATAAACCGAGATAACGCACTTTTTTGGTCTAATTTGCCTCCACTATTCGTACTTCGAGGATAGGGAGAAATGGTAATTGCGAGAAAATAGATAACGAACCTGTAAGATTAATTTGTCAACGTTTGTCGCGACCGAATCGCACAGATCTGTACGAAAATCAACAGGTAAATCGCAGCTAGCGAAATAGCAGTTACTCCTTCGACGACGTCTGCCAATTAGTATCAATTTGCTTTCACTAAGATATATTTTTTTTAATATTGAGAAATCCTATAAAATAATATAGAAGGCACAAACTTCAGCTCGAGCTTCAGCTTCTTGACTATGGGAAAGCTTTCGGTAGAAATTTTTTTCGGTCCGTGCACTCGACGGGGAACTTAATTTCAGTCTTCCTGTCATGGGAATGTGCGCACCCCCTCCCCCCCCGTATTGTGATCTAAAACATATACCGCGCGATTCGAGAATAACAGTCTCCCTGCGGTGGAAATTCATTCCTTCGCCATGCCAGTTCGATAACCCGCCTCGTTATCAACGCAACGCCAGACGATCGATATTTATTGTCAGTCAATAGTATTTTACCGCACCAAATGTTCCGAGAGTCTCGACATCATTAATTTTAGTGAAATAATCTTTGAAAACGATTTGAGAGTGATTGGAAAATAATATTTTACTATTCGCGATATATCCTCTTGTCTCCTTTTCGCAATTGCAAATTATTTATCAATACGCCAATTAATTGTTTCGTCAATATTTCAGTCGCTATTGTCACATCGTATCGAAACTATTCGCGTTGACGATCCTTCGATGCTTCTTGTTCAATGACGCCGTCGACATCGACGTATCGATCATCGGGACCCGTTCGGGATTTCAATTCAAGAGATTAAATTAATTCGCGCGCAACGCGACATAAGGCAATCGAGTTAATGGCCTCGTTTAATGACTGCCTCCACCTTGCTTCCCGTGTGCACGATCCTCCGACGATGCGCCCAAGTCCTTTCGTGTTTCCCCACTTGCCCGTTTTCGGGCAACGACTCGGACGATTTTATCGCCGTTTCCTCCGTCTCTCCGTCCTGCTTCCTGAGCATGCCAGTTACTCGACGCCGATCGTTCCGCGAATACCGAGGTAAATTTCGTTACGGAAATTAGCGATTCTCAACGCCGAACGTGCGTCGCCCTTACAAATTAAGGCCTCCTCGCCCCTGCCCTGTTACACGTCCGTGCGTGTAAAAAAGCACAATCTTACTTCGCCGGACATAATCTTAAATATGTATCCTCATACGCGATAAACTATCCCCCCCGGCGCCATCAGATACGATATACCCGTAAGGATATGTAACGTGTACCCTGATAAATAACTCAAACCTCTTCTCGAATTAGCTGACGCTCATGCTCGTCTATATCTTGTGTAAACACTTATCTCATTTTCTCTTGATATGACAAGATGACATATAATATATTGTTAAAGTTAAAGAATTTATAACCATTACATTATAAAACATTATAAATTAAAACACAGGTATGTACCTCTTTAGGTACGCGATAGAACAATTTGAAGGTAAATTTTCTTGAGACAATTATTTTTCTTGTTCACAGACAATCGTAAAAGATTCATTCAAAATCTACATTATTCATTCGGAAGTTCTATTTAAGCATCTGATTTGGAATTGCTTTTATCGTTTTAAAGTATGTGTGTATTGAGGAAACTTTTGAAGAGTATATTTAACATTATATTATACTTTTAGATAGACTGTGATTCAAAGGTGTATATTTATATAGGATTGTTTCTAAGCTCCTTTTTCTTAGCTCTCTTCCTTATTCTTCGAATCCTTTCGAATTTTTACTGCGATCTGACTCCTCTTGGATAACTGAGAATTCATTCATACGCCATTCTTTCTGGCCGATCATTATATTGATGATTACTCGTTTCTTGAATAATTTATGAAAAATGTGCAACGAGCGTCGAACGCGAAGCTAAAATTAGATACATTACTCGACTTCGTTGCACTTTTGTCGTCAGCCTCGAGACAGCGGTCCCCGCGTTTGAAAGCAAAAAGAGGATTGCGCCGTCGATCGAGCACGCATTCGTGCAGCGAAGCAGTGTCTCCCAACCTGTGCTCCGCGGATTCACTTCCGGTCCCGTAGGCTATTTCTTTGGTGGTCTTTGAAAAGTTTCACAAAAAAAGGCACGTAGACGTATATTAGCGTCACGTGAGTCGATTCCCGTGAACCCCTCGCTGTATAAGGTACCACGACACAGACCGGAAGTGAGTTTTGAAAATGTGTATTCCGTCACGATGTCGCGCGTCGAGTTTGTTTAAGATGAACAGATTTTTCAATCGCTAAAAGAGACAATATATTTTTAGTCTCTACTATTTTAAAAATTTTTCTTTACTTTCCGGAAAATAGAATGTATATTAAAATTAGGATTATACCTCATATTTATCGATTACGTTTTATAATTTGGTATAATTAAGTATGATGTCTCTAATTAAATACCCTTTTGTGACGAGTAACACTCGCGTTCAGTCGCGTTTTGCGCTAAACACGTTAACGATGCGGATATGAAGGGAAAAGCTCACGTTGGAAAGTCGAATCGGCGGGAAAGCTGATAACGAGGCCGATACGAGGGAAATCGGGAAACGGCGAGGAAGCGGAGGTAGAGAGCGGTACAGAAGAGGAGGTACAGGAGAGGACGTCGGGAATTGGAAGTGGCGCGTGGCGATACCGAATATACGTATCGGATGCCGCCAGATGTTGCGGTGAGGCCAGCTGCTGCGCACCTCCGCACCTCCGCTCTGCCCTCCTTTGCTTTTCCTCGCAGCTTTTCGAGAGTGCCGAGCAGGTACACGCCTCGCTATATATAGAGTATAGAATGCTCGCGCTGTTGTTCACTGGTGGTATAATGCCACTCGTCGACACAGTGCGTCTTAAACTCTCCGTGTAATATCGCGAAATTGACGCGAGTCAAATGTTGGCGATTACAGAGAGAAAGCGTAAGGAAGATGTTCCTCATTCGAGTACTGCAGGGATACTACATTTAGATGTAGCTATGTCCCTTCATCTCTTATCCCTGTGAGCTTAGCGTTCTCCAAATTGTTAGGGTGGATCGAATGAGCTTTGCTGACAATTTTAATTTTAATAAATATAATTTAAGCCATTTAACACTTGACGTTTCGTGCTCGTTAATTAAAACTTACTTAAATAACTCCATTTAGTTTGAATTGCTTTATGTCCGGGACAAATCCATCGCACTGGACTGAGTGGATAGAAACAGGTTCGTGACCGTAACGAGAACCAGCTGAGTTTACGTTTGATCAATTAATTACGGTAGGCATAATTGTACCTCTCGCGTGAGAGCACCGTCGCAATTCGTAGAACGCTACGAGCGACTTTTTTAAATCTTTTCGGACATTTGAAAGAAATAGTGATAATGATAAATAATAAAATCTATTATATATATATATATATATATATATATAAACATGGGAAACAAAAAAATAATATTCTTGTTGTAACTACAAAGACAATTTGACGAAACTTACCTACAATATGACAGAAAGTATTTTTTAATATTATTTTCTTAGATGTATTAAAATAAAATTAATTAAAACTGAAATTAATTACGATATTAAATTTAAAGAGATGCATAAATATCATTTAAATGAACTTTTAGGAAAGTTGGAAGTTATGAAATTAATACGTGAATATTATCGCACACATTGGCTTATAATATTAATTTAAGACTTATAATATTGCTGCAGTGTCTTTAGCAGCGCGAGCGACGGTGGCCCTTTTCAAGACATTATTTGCTCCGCGAAAGTGGACGAGCTCATTGGCGTAATGGGCTGGCTACCGGGACTGTTCTTCTTCTTCTTCTTCTTCTTCTTCTCTCGCGAGCAAGCGCCGCGTTTATAGGCTTGTAATAAGCGTCTTCTGGCGCTACGAAAGGCTCGAGGGCGAGGATTACGAGGATTCATCTTTTCCTTTAAGCAGGTTGCGCGGCTCTGTAATCGTCGCAGTCTCGTAAAAAAATAAAGTAGACGAATTTATGCAAAATTTAGAATTTATTCCGCAAATATTTAGCTATGTTAAGTAGCGTAAGGTTTTTCGAGCGAGTTCTTTTAGACTCGCCATAATTTTTAGAGAGAAAATGAGAAAAGATGAAGCAACTTTGTTCCGCCAGGACGAGCCTGTGGTCCTAGAAAGTAGCTGAATTCCTGAATACCCTAATTAACCTGCGACCGTGAAGCATTGATTGCATTTTATTCGAAACGCGGTAATTCGAATCTGCATAAGCATACTTAACGTGGCAGAAGAGTAGAGGGAGGCCTTGAA
>NW_020213681.1:163282-217643 GCF_003070985.1 Temnothorax curvispinosus | reverse complement strand
TATTATATATATATATATATATATATATATAAACATGGGAAACAAAAAAATAATATTCTTGTTGTAACTACAAAGACAATTTGACGAAACTTACCTACAATATGACAGAAAGTATTTTTTAATATTATTTTCTTAGATGTATTAAAATAAAATTAATTAAAACTGAAATTAATTACGATATTAAATTTAAAGAGATGCATAAATATCATTTAAATGAACTTTTAGGAAAGTTGGAAGTTATGAAATTAATACGTGAATATTATCGCACACATTGGCTTATAATATTAATTTAAGACTTATAATATTGCTGCAGTGTCTTTAGCAGCGCGAGTGACGGTGGCCCTTTTCAAGACATTATTTGCTCCGCGAAAGTGGACGAGCTCATTGGCGTAATGGGCTGGCTACCGGGACTGTTCTTCTTCTTCTTCTTCTTCTTCTTCTCTCGCGAGCAAGCGCCGCGTTTATAGGCTTGTAATAAGCGTCTTCTGGCGCTACGAAAGGCTCGAGGGCGAGGATTACGAGGATTCTTCCTTTCCTTTAAGCAGGTTGCGCGGCTCTGTAATCGTCGCAGTCTCGTAAAAAAATAAGGTAGACGAATTTATGCAAAATTTAGAATTTATTCCGCAAATATTTAGCTATATTAAGTAGCGTAAGGTTTTTCGAGCGAGTTCTTTTAGACTCGCCATAATTTTTAGAGAGAAAATGAGAAAAGATGAAGCAACTTTGTTCCGCCAGGACGAGCCTGTGGTCCTAGAAAGTAGCTGAATTCCTGAATACCCTAATTAACCTGCGACCGTGAAGCATTGATTGCATTTTATTCGAAACGCGGTAATTCGAATCTGCATAAGCATACTTAACGTGGCAGAAGAGTAGAGGGAGGCCTTGAACAGAACTCTCGCGCATAACTAATACCTCGTAACTAAACATAGAATTCAAATGGGGCGTGAGCGGTCAACTTTGCGACGTTGAGAATGTTTTTTAACGCGTCTTTTCGCGTGTACAAAAGCTAGTGCAGCGTTGAAAATCCCGATGTTTGGGTCAGCCTAATGGACTGAGCGAGCTTTCACAGAAAGTGTTCCAACTATTTGAAATGATAAGATTTCTTATCTAGATCTTATCTATATATAAGAACTTCTTTAAAATCTTCAGATATATGAGCTATCACTTTTCATGTTTTTTTTTTTTAATCACTTTGGTGATTTCGTTTTAAACTCAAAAATATCGGAGACATTTTTTTCTTTACAAATGACAATACCGATTAATTCGCCTACCTCTACTATTAAAATAATCCGAGAATCTTTTCACGGATTGCCCCAACCTTTTCCAATTATTTCATCGTAATGTTTCACCTCTATAGCCACGTGCCGCCGGTTTTCTTTTCTTCGCCATCAGAAGAAGGGGACATAGGTATCCTCGATCTTCGAAGAGAATAAGATAGGAAGGAAGTGAAGTGGCGAAGGAGGAGGGAAGGGGGTCGAAAGCGAATATCCTTCCTGTCTGTCCTCATGAGCGCGGGCAGCTGCTCTCGGATTTGAGCACGTGCTACCACCGTGCGCTAGGATAGCGCCCTGCCTCGCGCACGGATAGAGGGCCCCGGACAGAGGGTCCGGTGGTAGGTCTGTAGGTTGGTAGGTGGAAAATGGTTGTATGCGTACGCACGTGTGCACACGACGAGATATCGTCCACGTGAGGCTACCACTCTTTCGCGCATGCATGCGTGTCTCCCTCGATTTCTGCGACTCGACCAAGTTGTTGCTGCTGTTCCCCTCAGTGTACGCCCTGTATACCCCGTGCGAGGCACATGCCCGAGCAATAAGATTATATAGCTTCCTTCGCGAGGAGGGTGGAAGAACCGTGATTCCTTCGCTCGTTACTCGAGGAAGGTAACTTTCGTGATAATTTATCTATTTCCTTTATTCTCCTCTTTTATCGCTCATTACAGCGCTATCGCCTCGCCATAATATTTATTTTTACTTCTTGAAATGTTATGTATTTTATTACTTAAATATGTTGAGTTTTATTTCACGACTGTTGTGTTGCGAGGCTGCTCTTTTTTGTAGGTGAGTTGTCATTTTCAATATTAAACATTAAATATCTCAACGATGACATTTTGAATGTAATGACACGAACTGAAATTCAACAAGCAGAATCGAACGAATCTTGAAGTCATAGCTTGTCGATAGCGTTATCGTAACGTGACGCACGTCCAATTTTTTCCCCTGCCGGATTATTAATTTAGTAAAAATCCGCAGGTGCATTCGCGCGTATCAGAGATGACTCGCGGTTGACGCGTTCGACGGTAAAACGTACTCGCATGCGAGCACATTTGGGTTATATATGTATATATATATCAGCTAGGATATCGCGAGCGATATTTATTGGCCGGGTCCTGCCTCGTTCTCGTATAATCACGCGACACCTGTTACGACACAACACTTACTTTAATTGGGGGGGGGGGGGGGGACGAGCAGCTGCCCACACGATGCACCAATCACGCCGGTTTATCTGAAATTCTTCCTTGCCCGCGCGACATCCCCTGAGTCTTTCTTCGCGTCTCTCTTGCTCTTTCTCTTCCTCTCTTTCGCGCTGCACCTGTTTATGATCGCGCGAACGCCGAAATACGACGATACGCGAGGATCCTTGACCAGGATTCTCGGAACGAAACGAAAGTACGCGCACAGATTTCTCGACTGTGATTTGCCCGACGCGAAAGCAGTCGCGCGCCGAGAATTATCGGTTTATTAATTACGGAGTGTCCCGGGTCCTGAAACGATTTTTCGCATCTGGTCGTCGAACGGGTTCGGCATTCGTTGAAATGAGGCCAAAAGTCTTACAGACACATGCCTAAAATTGCAAACGTTCTCTGCGAATTACATTATAGCTGTTTTTATCGATCAACTGCATATAAGTCAATTCTGTGATTGCATATAAATATATATACTTTTAATTAATTATTAAGACTAACAATCGCAATTATTGCGATTACCAAACATTTATATAACTGAGATTCTGTTTCATTGACAGCCGCGATTGTATCACGTATCAATGCGGATTAATAATGAGGCACGTGCCATTATCATTGAAACGCGAGAGCATTCAATTCATCGAATAACCTGATAAATCGATTTCGTATTATGCACTGCACGGGATATCGATTTACAATCACGGCGTGGATTTACATATTTACCTAAATATGAAACATCTCTTGGTATAAAACACTTGGAACACGAGACGCACGTACTCGTATTTAATGTCAGTAGCTGATAAGCTGATTTATATATAACGTACAGACAATACAATCTTGTATTTATTAATTATTCTCAAAATATATGAATAATGACGTTTTATGGGCGAAATTTAATATAAATCCGAATATATCTCTTATAGAAATTTAATACTGTAAGTGATTTTTTGGCTAGTGATTAATCATTTAAAAGCACTATTAACAGTGCTTTTAATAGTGCTTTTAAGTGATTAATTACTAGCCATAAAATCACTTACAGTATTAAATTTCTATAAGAGATGTACAAGTAATTATCCCAATTATCTTACTTGTCGAATTTTCCGATGTAAAACGGTTTTTCTGGCCCGACAATATTTTCGTCAATCCGGAATATAGTAGATCATCCGTCTTCTTCGCGTTTATTATTCAAATAAAATCGCCTCTGATCTGCTGGCGTATCGCAGATACACCCGATGATACACCGGGCGCTCAAGGGCCGCTGGTGGTTTCAGAAACATCGCGCATGAAAGCGACTCTTTTAAACATTTAGGTATGGGTATGATTTTCAGTAGTGCTACCTGAAATTGAGATTTTTTTGATGGAGCCGCAGATGGCTTCATACAGGAAAAATCTTTTCACGCGCTACGCCGGTAGGAAAGCCGAGACCTCCTATCCGGCTTAACCCGAGAGCGACAGGCCGCTCAATACGGTCGGCGGTGGGATTCGGCAGTGCAGATCGCGATATATAGGACGTGCGGCACGTGCCATTGACAAAGGCGCCGTGACCAGATGCAGCATCCGCGCCGCGGCAAGGTCGATGCCATCTGTTGCTTCTCGGCTACGTTTTTCAACACGAGTTCGGCAGGCTGGACATCGACTCGCGACTCTGCCGACGAATTAGCGTGGTCGGCAGGGTGTGACCAGACCCCCGCACATCTGCGTACGGCAAAAGACAACGATTTCATATCGTTTCGCGCTAAAATTCTTTTAAATCTTTAGGTATTTTGTCGACAATCCCTTTGGAAAGAGAGACGCGCTCGAATTTACGCTCCGGCGATCTCTAAGCATAATATATCAGGGGCACCCTGTATATATCCCTATTCGCTCCAACCATGCCTTTCGTGTCCCACGAATTTCTAACAGTCGTTTGTTCCGGAAAACAAATGATTGTGGGAGAATCTCCTCCACGCCGGAAAAAAGTTATTGTAGCAGGGAACCTCAGGTAAAAATTTCAAAGTCCTAGCTCATTTACTCTCGAAACGGGGAACAATCAAAATCTCGGTGGGACATGAAAGTGCATGGTTGGAGGATTACGTCAGTGTTGTGTGAAAGGTAAATGAGCATTTTTTTCGATAAAAATGTATTTTTGTGTATAATTTAACCGTATTTAAAATATTTTTATCGTTAAAAAAGAAATTTAACATTCCATAGAGGTCTATTATGGCTCAGAGGCAGGTGGAAGAGGTGGGGAGGAGCTACGATTATATAAAAAAATTAATTTTTTTACATAAAAAATATCTGTCACACTTCAAGTTCGCCTTTTCTTATTCAGAAATTCTTTTTCTAGCATTCTTTAAGTCCTTAAAGTCCTTTTGTACCATTTAAAAATTACCAAATTTGCGGCGACGAAATTAAGTATTCCTATTTAATTAATAATTATCTCATATTTTTTTTCTCATTTGCACTACTTTTAGCTTTAATTTGCGTTTTGGTTCATTAAGCTTCGTCAATTTGTTCGTGAGTTATGATTTTTTAAGTAAAACGAGTCGTAATGTGTGTTTGTCAACATATAATTGTTGTAAAAAAATATTTAAATAAATGATTTTCAAATGTTCTTTACATTGATTTTTAGTCGAAGGTACAAAAATATTATAATAATTTTTGGGGAATTTTTCAAAGTTATTAACATTATAAAAAACACGTGGGACTCGGAAGTGCATGGTTGGAGGATTATTGGGGCGAAAAAAACGTTGGAGTGAATAGGGATATATATATATATATATATATATATATATGCAGCAGATTCTTCTTTTCTCTTTCCTCCGAACAGGCATTCGCGAGAGCGGCGAATCCCTCTTCCGCCCAAATGACGTCCACGGGAAAAAGTTAGACAACTGTCCGAAACAGACTGCGGCTGCTGTTGCTCTTGCTGCTGCATCCGATGCAACGAATGCCATATGCCGCGCGCGCGCGGTTCTCATGTGCACATTTCACGCGCCGCGCTGCGCCGGACCGATTTTCAGCGATCGGCTGTGTTATTCGGTGCACGCAGGGAGGAAGAGGGAGAAAGAGAGAAAGAGAGAGCTGCCCGATTTCCGCGACAGGCGGAAATCGACCTAGGTCTGGCATCAGGTTGAGCTCATGAGGTGAGGTCTCGTTCCGAACTCGATGCCGAGAATACCTACCCTCACACGCGCGCGTAGCGCACATTACTATACCGCGTGCGCGTGTTACATGTTCTATGCACGATCATGATAAAATTTCTTTCTTATATTATTCGGGTTCTAGCATTTTTACTTCTAATTGTAAGTTTACTTCGTTATGTTATGCAGGTTGAAATTAAGCAGAACGTTTAAAACTCAAGAATTCTAAACTATTAATTTTACTAAGGCTTAAATTTCAAAATCTTAAAATTCTCGTAAAATTCGATTTTTTAAATTTGAGAATTTAAAGGTATAATTTTTAAATTCTAAAAAAAAAAGAAATTTTTTTTTGTTCCACGTTAATCGTGAAACATTCTTTGTTGATGAGATCGGTGAAGAGAGCGCTTCCAGTTTATGAATTTGTCGCGCGTGAGTCGTTTGATCGGGCGAGACTCCACAAAGGAGCGCCGAAGGAGGTGTGAGGAGAGAGGAGGAGCTGATCCTTCTGCCCGGCACGTGCCATCTGCCAAAATTGAAAATCTTGGAGCACGCGCGCCGTGTGCCGGCGCGGCAGGGGGATAAAGGAAACGGATGTAGCTATGAAGGGAGGGGAGGTGAAGAGAGGGGTAGGGGACACGCAGCGCGCTCGCGAAAGATACGAAATAAGAAACTGGGCCCGGGAGAGTCGCGACCGACTGCCTGTCGGTGTCGGCCGGAGGATGGGCCTTTTGCCTTGGCGAGGAGAGAAGTCGGTGGTTCTCTTGTGCTCTCCTCCTGGGAAGTAGCGGCAGATGTTCCGACTCGGTTGGCGCGTGCCCGCTGCCACTTGGCTGCGAAGAAGACGGTGCCATCTGCCCCGTCTTCGTCCCTTCCTCCCTGCCCTCTTCCCTGCCATCCACCCCCTCCCCCTCTTTTCGCTGGGCCCCCGCTGTCCCCTTCCTCGCCATCGTAGCGTGCGTACACGCACCGATGCCACGGGGCAGTGATACGAAATTGCTATCGGCCACCGAGAATGCACACAGGCCCCTTTCTTTATCCGCGAGAGCGCTTGTTGACCCACCGGCGGCTGGGACCGACTCGATAAGGCTGCGTAAAGCTCGCGCTCGCGCGATACTCGGGATTATCGTTTCAAAATTGTAAACGCTTGGCTTCGGCGAACTGCGCTGAACTAACAATAAGTGTTTCGAATGGAAAAGACGATGGAAATCTTTCTCTATCGATACAAATTCTGCGCCACGTGCAAACAACATCGACGTCTTATTTATTCAAATATCTCAACTCATTTATAATTTATCGACCATACATATCGTTTATTAAGTCACTGAATATTATATCATACATCAAATTTAACATATAAAGAAAAAAAGAAAAAATTTCATTCATGTTACATATAATTTAATGCTTATGACAGATTCGAGACTCTCTCACTACTTTCTCGTATTGCTTCAATATACTGTCACTAACGTGATAATTCCTGTGAAAAATTAATTTTATTCATGATTTCCGCTTAGGATATTCAGCTGTTTTCTAAGACCACCCTACAACCACCGACGGCATTCTTAATTCCCCTTTTCTACTCGTGAACATGTGGCGGTGGTTTTCCTTCCTTGCCTCTCATACATGATTTTAGTTTTTCATTTTTACAGATGCCACGCGCCGTACTTTTTTCCCCTCTTTCTTTTTCTTTGTCGAGGAAAATCCATTCTTTATTCATATGTAAAATATACAACAGCATGTTCCGCTGCAAGTGAAATATCAACGAAATCTCATAGTATCGTTTAATAAAATACGATTTTACAAAATATATTTGCATAATGACAGCGTGGAAAAAATGTGTTATATTTTCTACAAAATTAATCCATACTTCTGTATAAAAATTGATCATACAAGTCCGATATGATTTATGCAGGAACATTTTGTGCTACATCTGCGAATCACAAGTAGTGTCGCGAATCACGCGTGAGCCGTGAATCCTTACCGTGAAAGGGAAACTACCGAAGACGAGGAGGGTCTTCCGGTTTCTATATGAAAATGAGCATGCCAGATGTACAGAGAAAGCGCGAAGGGCTGCGGATTTCCGATCCAAACCCTATCTTTAACAGAAAAAATCCTCCATTTCCGATCGCACTTTCTCTCGATTGTAAGTTTGACATGTCATCCTACATATGCCAAATCTTCATTTAACATACAGAACACTTATGTCGTCCTTAGTGAAATTCATTTTGCGGGCAGCGAGGTTGTTCAATCTTAGACTAAGTTGTATTCTAACTTTTTAAAATACGATTCGATATAATTGTGACTTTTTTTAAGGTACGTTTATCACGTTTACCGTTCATGGGATATCGAGGATCGAATATTATCGAAGTAAAACCGGTTTTAATCCCTGAGTTTTTTAGCTCGACGTGCGGCGCATACGGGAGGAGAAGTTAGCGAACTCGCGCGTCGCGCACGCGAGCCGACTTTGGATGATCGCCGGTGCGCGCAGGTGTCAATGACGGGCGACGAACTTCTGCTCCGAAATATCTCCGACCGGTAGGGTATCGTGGGGATCGCTAATCTGGAGACGGTGAAAACTGCATAAAGGCAACAATCTCTCTCTTTCTTTCTCTCTCTCTCTCCCCCTCACCTCCCCCCCGCCCGTTTCTTTCATTCTCTTTATCTGTGTCTCCCTCCTCCATCTTTCTTTCTCCCGGCATCTGGCACAGCGGCAGTCCAAACATGCTTTTGTCGTGAGTACCTATCCTTCCGTAAGTAAATGCCCCGTACCTACACACCGGCGACGGGCCCGGAGCCGGCTGCATCGTATAATATTCGCTCTGTGCATTCAGGTTATGCACCGTGAGAGTATCGTGATACCCGCCGGTGGAGACCGGCCGGGACACTTGCTGGCTATGTAGACCTTGTAAATATAAGGTGGATGTGACGGGAGATGAAATTTAAGGAAATTGTAGGACAAGCGCCTATATATCTCTGCGCGCTTAATCGCGGAATATAATTATACAATATTTTGTGCTTTTTATTACGATACGACGCGCAACGATACTTTTCCTTGACCACTGCACGTGATTCTCCGAGTGAACGACTCGCGAGATGCTCGAAATCGTATTTCGATCGTTCCAGTTTCACGAAACTGGACGGTTGTCGGCCTTACCGTCGGCCACAAAGTGTTAATTAAAGCAATTAATTTGCGCGCACGTAAGGCAGCGCTTCAGCTCGCTCGCCGCGAGATCCTTCCAAGCTCGATGCGGTCCCTCCAGTTTTGGGAAATGATCTCGATTCGTTAGAACCTTTTGAATTAACGACGTGAATAACGGTGCCGGCAGGTGTCATGTGCTAAAAAATACCGCGACTACCTGTCATTCTTGCTTTCTCGCCGATATGCCCGTTAGATTTCGATGGACGTAATCTTCTAGACGATAAGTAAATCCGCACAAAAATATTTCAACGTGGACTTTCGCGAAATTTTCATCGATTCTTTTCGCTGCTTGCCTCTTTCGAGCAAGCTCGGATATTTGACGCCCATAAAGATGAGAGGTGATCATATCGGGACGCCGTGTGTCATTTTAAATTACCTGGTACATCTGTGCGGTTAATTAATTCTCGAGCGGCAATGAGATCGATACGCGATCGAAAAACAAATCGTAACTTGAACTTGACAGTCGCAGGTGCAAATCGCGAAACGAGTTCCTTCAAGGTCATTGTCAACCCTGCTCCATCTCCGATTAGTATTTTTCGTCTTAAGGTATTTAAATAGAATCGTTAATTGATATGTAACCAGATTTCCTTTACGATTTACGCAGATTTATTTTTCTTGTATCTCACTTCTAATTTTAGATAATTTATTCTAGTGGAAGCAAATTAGGTTTTTATCTCGGAACCGGATTTGAAGGGTTTTTTTTTAATGTAGGTAATAAAAACACTACAATGTTTATGGGTTAAAAATTGACGCTAATTATTTATTTAATAAATTTTTATTTAATAATTATTTAATATCTAAATTAAAGCGTCAATTTTTAACCCATAAACATTGTAGTGTTTTTAATTACCTACATTAAAAAAAACGTTCAAATCCGAATAGTTTTAACCGGTTCCGAGATAACGCACTTTTTTGGTCTAATTTGCCTCTATCATCTGTAAATACTGGCAATTAAAAGTTGAATTGCGCGAATAATAGTGTTTGTGTAAAATTATATAATGAATATGTTTTATTATAATATCGGCTACCGAGGAAGTTGAATTTTTCATTTATATCATCCGGATGTACGGTTGAGACCACCTTCGTGGCATTCCCCTTCGTTCTATATTCATGCCCGCGGTAAGGTAACGAGTTAACATTAAGGAGAAACTATCAAGAGCAAAGAATAAGCACACGTTGATCGGCCGAAATATCAACGTCAAACGTGCTGGTTTACGACGGTGTATATACGGTTTTCTTCTACTACGATTTCATAACGAGCAACGAGTCATAAACAGCCAATCAAGAAGGAAACTAAGCTGTTTTTCTGAACTCAAATTGCTGATTTTTGTTATTAAATTAGGTTTTTATCTCGGAACCGTTTAAAGCTACTCGGATATGAACGTTTTTTTTTTTTATGTAGGTAATTAAAAACACTACAATGTTTATGGGTTAAAAATTGACGCTAATTAATTGTTTATTAAATAAATTTTTATTTAATAATTATTTAATATATTAAAGCGTCAATTTTTAACCCATAAACATTGTAGTGTTTTTAATTACTTACATTTAAAAAAAAAACGTTCAAATCTGAGTAGTTTTAACCGGTTCCGAGATAACGCACTTTTTTGGTCTAATTTGCCTCCACTATATCAATGCATCGACTATTACCGAAGATATTTCTCGTGTAATTTATAGCGAGCAAGATTTATTAGTTATATATCGCGAGTGAATTCGTAGATTGACAAAAACTGATTTCTGGAGAAAAAGATGAGAAGTTAATTATAATTACATGTTTTTTTATCCGTTTATCTTTTCAATTTCATTTTCTTAATTCATTATATTACTTATTACATCCTATTGAGATTTGATATCATATTTTGATGATTCAACGATCAAGTATATTAAAACTTTAAAAATACAAATTTCGGATTTAAATGCAAAACAAAAAGTTTTATTTAATTAATTTCGATTTCTTATACTATCGTATGATTCTGCCAGTCTTTTCTTTCTACGACGGGAATTCTTCGTTGAACGTATGATAATTATAAAACTCGAATTAAAATAACAAGGGAGCTAGGTCGAGCCTGAAAGCGGAAAATGATATTTTCCTGTTTGATTCAGCCCCGATCTTTCACAAACTTCTAGGATCTCGCCCGTTAAATTCATAAAAATAAATATTTTACTTCAACAGATATCTGATTTAAAATAAGAAACGATCGCGACTGCATATTTTCTCGTTGACTCGTTCGCATAATTGAATCAATAGGACGATTAGTAGTATTTTGTGATCCATTCGCAGCCCAAGGTTCTTACGCTGTACTAAGTTTACCGGAGATCATAAGATATGGTGTGAGAATGAAATAAATCTAATTAATTCGTAAGATCAATTTTAAATATGATTCCGTATTCACGTTAATTCAATTGCCAAAGTATTTAGCATCGAATATTCAAATATTGCAACAAATATAAAGCCCTGGCTCGGGTATAGCCAGGTCTAAGGACGGGGACCTCGGGCAAGTCGAGCGTCGGTTGCGGCGAGGCACCGAGCGTGCTTCCTGCTGCTTGACCGGAAGTCGCGAGTCAGAGGCTCGGCTCTACGTAGGCGTTACGCTTCCTTACGCGTATCTACACCGTCTCGCTCCCAGTTTCGCTGCCAGCCCGCCCGCTAATATACTACCCGCCTGGAAGTATCGTCGAGGCTCAAGGACATCGTTAGATTAGTCGGGATAGCATCGCGATACTATCTCGCCCGTCGTCCTCGTAAGCTCGTCGCGCCTAGACGATCGTATATCGGAATTTCGGCAATCACACTCACGAAACGAGGATGATTTAAATTCTCTCATCGGCCTCTCGCTAACTTTTCCCCTTTCTACGACGTTTCGATATCTTTTATGATAATCAACTTTTCCACGATATACTTGGTAAACATTTTTTACCTCGTAAATATTTTGGAGAAAGAAGCAAGTGTTTTACATTTCAATGATGAACTTGCATCTTTCGGTATTTGTTACGCAGGTCGAGATCGAGATAATTCAAATTATATTGTTACAAATTAAAATATAAATTTTGATATTATACGCACAAGATTGAGCTTTGTATTTAATTAATAAGAAATGCACTTAAAATTATTAATTAAATAAAAAAAGGAATTAAATATAGCATTCAAGATTAAATTTGTCGACATTGCATGTATTTAAATTTTAAATTCATTTATCATTATTTTACGAAAATCTGTTACGAAAGTCTGTTTTCGTCGTAGCAACGCTTTATCATTTTTTTTTAAATGCAATAAATATTAAATTTGTCATCGGTTATAACTAAAATTTTAAAAAATATACTTGAACATAGTAGCGGGAAAATGGATGCATTGAATAAAGCAATCTTCTTTTCTTCCGTGATTTATCAAACGAAGGGACAGTAGCAAATGACGCATTCGTAATCTTCTTACTAAAAGATAGTCACGTCCTAATACGATCTGTATATTTGTCATGCTTCGTACGTTTAGCCAATTCGACGATAATCGGATTACGTTTCCCTCGCAGGAAAGTCATTGCTCCGTTTTTTTCATTATACCTTCTTTTTTCATTCTATGTTCAAGAAATCGATCGAGCTAAACTTCCAGTTCCTGCAGCAGGATTTTCAGATTAATTAATCGCGTCGTACCCTGTAAAAATTTCACAGTCCCCCTTTTTTTCTATCTTTCTCTTTCGTTTGAGTTGTGCTTCCGCGGACAGCGAAATCGATTATGTTTTTATCGCCACTTTGCCCGTACGCGCTTCTCCTCCCTTTTGGGAACAGAGACCCGACTGTAATCCAGCTAGCAAGCCGAGGATGAACAGCTGCCCCTGCCTTCAACGAGGGTTTCCTCGAGGAAGCGAAAAAAAATGTATTTTTAAACTCTCCTAAAATATGTATGACGCGATTATATTTACATACTCCTTTAATTTATGATCACAGTTTCTTTTTGGTTATAATTTTTTTAATTATAAATTTATCGTGTTTTACTTATAAAAGTTTCACATAATAATATATATTCGACTCATCATCTTCACGAAGTGCAGAGTTAATAACGAGGGATGCTCCGGTGCGTATAATTAAAGATATCCGTAGAAGGAAGAGGTAACGAAGCGATCGGTGTCGCGAATCGAGATCGGCGAACGGTTTCGCGAGAGGATCTCATCGGAGAGTGGACGGGAGGCTCTCATATGGAATCACGCGGCACTTGGGCATCTTCGCGCGTCCGTCACCTGCAAGGGAGGGAACGATGACTTTTTGACTCGGAGCCGTGCAAGCGGCACGTAATCTCACCTGGATTTGCTAAATTGTTGAGCGATTAGACGCGGGAACTGCTTTCGTTCGACTTTCTGGAGCCGCGTCGGAGCGCGTTTTCAACAACTTCAACTTTCCCGCGTAATGAGCCCGTGTCGGACACAATGCAGCAGCCTGTGTGCACACAGGCTGCACCTGTTGGACGATCGGTTAATAACTGCGGTTCGATGCACGCCACCCGATCGTTTCCGCATAATTGCAGACGCACGTCGACGCGAATACGCGCATACAGGGTGTTCGACACGAGATTCGGGGTGACAGATTCGTTAGATAATTCACAGTCGAGTCTCTTTTGACAATAATGACGCGCGAAGTAATTGGAATTAAATTGTAGGGAATAAGAAATTAAATTAGCGAATATAATTCTGCTATTTTTTCTGCCACTTGAATATTAGCCGCGAAATCCCTGCATATCGTGAACTCTTCATCTTCAATCGATGATTATTCAAAGTTTCTTTTCGAAGGAGAGTCAACTCCAAATTAAAAAATCTGTGATTAAAGCTCAACGTGATGGACGCAGGATACCCTGTATAAGTGCGTGCCATTTTGTCGAATATTAAAATTGCTCGTCGGTGACATCACGTCTTAATCGTAAAATAAATGAACCTGCGAATTATGCACCGAATTGCTAGGCTCGGTAATAATCTGTAATTTTATTTTGTTTGATTGCTAAAATGTGCCTAAGATCTCCATAAATTGAGGAACGAGACGTGCAATATGATATTTCACTGGACAACGTGGCCCAGGATAATTAATATTCGGAAATGTACCATTGTCATAGTAAATATGAGGTTTCGAATGTTTTTCACCTTTAACGAGGACCGCCATTTCTCGCGTAAGACATAACGCGTGCAAATGCTTACAGCACATGCGAATTGCACGTGGTCTAAAAGTGACACATTGCATCTTTCATAATATGTTCCTGACATGGAAATGGTTCCCTCGATCGTAATCGACTCCTGATTCGATTGCGTCTTATACGCGACTGCGGCTTTTACATATATATAATTTCACCTTTCCGAGTTTCACCTTTGTCCCCTGGTCCGGTGTCTCACTTCTCACCTATCGAAACGACCGTTGCGACATTGCGCACGTTGTAGATACGTCACGGGTAGAATGTAAGGGAGGAATATATTTGGGGGGGGGGTGTTCAATACAGCTTTGAGAAGGTCACTATGCCTTTGGGACGTTTTGCAGGTACAAAAAAAATATAGGGACGGGTGCACATGTGAACGTACAACGACTATATCAGTTTCTCGATTGGAAAATCGTCTCTGATAGCCTGGTGTTCAGTTAGGTTTAATTTATAATCGCCTGAGAATTTTACTTTTGTCATTTTTGCATTTTTTTAAATTTGTTTAATGGATCTCTCTATGTGCATTTTGACATATTTGTTATATTATAATTTGATGCTTCATCTCGCAAGATGTATTTGTTGTATCCATATTTTATGGATTACACTCTTATAATTTACAAAGCGATTTGCTCGGGAGGATTAAAAAAAATTTATTGCATGGCTAGTTTTGATTGCAATTTAAGTAAGTTCTTTCCTTACAGCCGCATATATTTTAGAATTAAGACGGCCGTTACCCGTTAATCGTTGCACCGATGAAGAAGATCGGGGAAAGACACGAGAGGGAGGAACCCGGGCCTTGATTCAAAGCATGCTTTTTAAGATGTCTTGCAGCTGTTCTTTACCCTCCATACGCGTTCACGTCTCTTGCACTTCTCTCATTCTGCCTTTCTCAAACATTTCTTTATTTACATATGAGATAATCTGATCATAGATTCATATTCTTAGAGTCCTGACAATAAATTATATGCAGTTATATGCATTTAATAGTTACCAAGGTTTCGTAATTATTTCTTTAACTTTAATAATTTTATAATTGTCTATAATAAATTTAGATGTAAAAATGCATATATAAATGACGGAAATAATACGTAAATAAATATAAGATAATATGTATTTAAATAGCAAATAAATTAAGTTAAATTAAATTAAAGTAAGTTTGAAAAAAAGCATGTAGGAGATATGTCAGCTGTCGTTAAAATCATGCGATAGAATATTTCAGCAATCTCACAACCCTCGCAATTTTTCACTCGCGAGATTAACGCAGACAGGTGTTGGGGACCGGAAGAAAGGATTCGGCCAAGAGTCCGGAATAGAACACAGATTTCGAGGGGAATCGCAATCGCGGGGAGGAGATCGAAAAAAAGGAGGAGGAGGAGGAGGATAGATTGTCGGCAGCGATCGCAACAGGACGAGGGTTTGCCAGCCGGTTAGTCGGCCAGGGCCCGTTCAATCGTTGCTGCTGCTCAATCGGTCCCCGCTGCACGACTGACTCCTTCTGCTACCGAAGATTTCACCCCGCAGGACCTTCTGGGCCGACAGAAGGTCTCCACCTTCCTCCTCCTTCCTGCTCATCGGAGGCGGGCGAGAAACACGAACGCGGCGAGGGCTGGGAAAGGGTAGGGCGAAGGAGCTTCACAAATCTCGCGTCATGCCAGGAACAGGAGGATCCCGCGCACCCCTTTCTTTTATTAAGCCCGGGGAAAGAGCTATTCCCGACGCCAGACGGCGCGCAGCAAGAGGGTGCCAGAGAATCCTGGCAATCCTTTCCGTCCGGGAATAGGAACGCTGTCGTTGCACATTTTTACGACCTCACTCGCATCATTCTTCTTTTTTTTTTCTTAATTTCATCCCGTCCGCGGAATTTTATTTGTGCTTTTTTACATCTACATACGTTCATAGAATCTTATCTTGGAATTAAACCTTAAACATATGGAAATATGAAATGATTTATCATACAATTTCACTTTACGCTTTCCAGTTTTCAACACTGTAAGTTTTGAGATTTATTCTTTCTTTTAAGATATCTCTCTGTTATTATTTTTGTAGCTATCCAGTCAATCCAGTAAAATTTTTTAAAATCTTATTATGAGAGAGTAAAAATAAGTTTGCTAGATTTGAGTTCTCATTGCAATTGATCGATTTGATTTCTCAAATTGCCGCGCCGCGCCGACGTCATGACTTCTCAACATTATCTACTTATTTACCAATCATATTTATTTATTGCGTAAAATTGGATATAACGTTTATGATAAAAAGGATTGAAAGAACTGAATTATAACGTCACGATCAAAAATACTCGCAAATGTGACAATTCTTGTATGTTCCCTTCATATGTAATCTTTGTAAAATTGTTTATGAAAAGGACAATAATTACTACAATTAATTGGGAAAATAAGTAAACACTTATAGCGAAATATATAACATATTTCGAAATAAATACATTGTAGCTATATTATTTCAGAATTAATAACAGTTATTAATTAAATAAAATGAAGAGAAAGCCCACTAACTAAATACAATCCCGTAAGAAAATTGATTTATTCTTTCTTTCTTTTCCTTCTTTCGGTTCTTAAACTTTAAAAGGACGAGAATCAAGAGGTAGTTGACGAAGGAAGGAAGAGGAAGAAAATGGAGGACTCAACGTCTCTGGTAAGTGTCATCCTCAGGGACCGGAAGTGCCTTCTCGACGGTCCACGTTGCACGAGACATCGTGTCTCTCTTGTGGGCCAGCTGGACCACACATGCCCACCCGACAATATTCTTGCCTTCTCTCTTGTGGCTTTAAAAACGTGCGTAACGCATCTATAGGACTAATTTTATGATAATATTGATAATCCTTCGTACCATTCAGCTTTTTACAAGTGCGCGCGCGCAAGCACGCACTCATGTTCGATATGATCATACATGATCTAAATATCTACGACATGCGAATAGGTACTTTGGCGCATCTGTTGTATCGTCCATCAAGCACTACCACCATCATCGTCACTGACACCACTACCAGAAGGCACCGTCACTACCACCGGCCCTAACAACCACCAGGTGCTACTCACCTTCCGTGTCTCTCTCCCCCTCTTCGAAGAAAAAAAGGAAAGAGAAAACCATCCTCCCTTCCTCCAGGGATCGGAGTTCTTTTTCTTTTTGTCTTTATCTCTCGTTCTCTCTTTCCTGCTTTGGGCTTTATTCCCCGAGATTTCCACCATCTGCACCTTCACGCCATCCCCCTCGCTTTCTCCTCGTCCTTTTCGCTGCTCCTGCACAATCCTCGTCTCTGTTGCGCGCATGCAGAAGGCGTGTTCCTTCGTCCCCACTTTTAAACTGAGTCCTTTTCGTCCTTCTCCATCCTTCTTGTTCTCTTCGTCAGCATCATTGTCGTCATCGTCGTCATCTTCGTCGTGGCCACCCTCTGCTCGACATGCGGTTGGTGCTTCCTCGGCGTATCACGTCGTCACCACATGTGTGGATTACTGTTTGCATACGCATAATTCGAAGCTTTAACGTAGACAGTCGAGATTAATCGACAGAAAAAACGATTTAATTCCCAAAAAAGAATTAATCGGATTAATTCTCAGATTTAAGGCGTGTTAATAGATTTGCATATCAATGATATCAATATGTCTATTAAAACATGATTTTAATTAAGTTTTCTATTTTAATTGGAATATTCTACAAAAGAAGTTGTAAAAAGACATTCTATGATTGATTTCAACTATAAAGATTTTAAATCACCGTTCTGCACAAAGCACATTAATATCATTATTAAAATGACGCGCGCCTTCTCACTTTTACTTGTATGACTGTTATTAGTATGATAGTCTACTTTACCCCTCTAACCATATCATTTTCTCTCAATTACCCGTTCCTTTCGCATTACGGCGTCACGAATGTTTTTGACGCAACACTTTTTGAGAGTTTACGTCGAGAAGACGTCGACATTTGGCGATATAGTTGTGACAACCTAATGTGCTTAAAATACCGTTTAAAGTATATACCGGTTGACTCTTTTATTTGGGCCCTCTCAATCTAAACCACTCTCCAGCATAAATAACATTTGACACCTTTGCAAACCGTTATAACTGTAATTATTATAAATTTACATAAAAATACCGTAATAATTATAAATAATCATGACGAATAATCAGTTTTAGTTTTATTAATTTTATAATTAATTAAATATCTTTTTGAAGAATAAAATAGATTGTTCCAAGGAACATCTTCCGCAATTTCCTTTCATTTGCATGATCGCGAATAATTATGAAATACTGGTATTTCACGCAGGAAGCCATATCTGCATATTTCACCTCATTTGACCATAATTACAATGGGGCCACGTATCTGCTCCCATGGTACCATAAGAACGCGAGTTGATACTCTCCTCTCTTCTCTCCCTATTCTTTTATCCCAGCTATACAACAGTACGTCTCATTAACGCATTTTGTCCGCGTGTTGCAAGCAGCCCCGGTTGCAACATACTCATGCGTTAACGCGCGGCTCTATGCGTGATGTTAACTTCTTTTCTCTTTCCCCTAAAATCCATCGCGTTTTACGTAGCGAACGATCATTGTATACGCAGCTCCCTTTTATTACATTTATACATATTACCAGTAAGTTAAAAAGTTTCTACTTTCACAGCTGCTCCGTTTGTAGCAATGGAAAGTTGTTTAAACTCTCGTTCGCACGCGTATATATCTCCCCCTCTCCATGAGCGTATTATCACTGGAGATGGATGAACCTGGCGAAACCGGGACCCAGGTTTTGCAGAACCGGCAGAAAACTCGGGTTTCGTAATAGTGGTGTACATCTTCGTAACAGTTTGCGCAGGTGATGCAACCGCGTCGTTCAGATATTTTTGTAGCGTACACATGGCGCCGAAGCTGAGAAGGGAGATATCGGAGAGAAATATGTAAATCGTACGACGCGATGTAATTTTAGAAACCACGTGCCGGGACGCCAACGATGCTCTTATCATTTTCTAACTATTGAAACGAACCCCAGTTAGAAAGCGAATACTTCGAGAAACACCGTAAAAAAATATGCAATTAAAAGTGACAATAACGAGCGCGATGTCTTACAATATTAAAAATATTAATCTATTACGGCGATTAAACGAAAGTTGGAAAAAAGATAAAAAAAAACAGATGAGGGGTTTTTTTCGATAGAGTCATTTTCGACACGACAATAGCGAATTGGGAATTAAGCTAGAAATAATTGTTATTAGCGAAATGCCTCTGGTGCGGGCGCCTATCGAGAAATCGATTTTTTCCCAGCAAACAAGAGTTATGCTCGGCCTTTCTAACGAGCGTAATGTTTCGGTCGAACCGAAACTTTCGTTTCTCGACGGCAATTAGTGGCTTCGAATGTTACACGCAATTGATGAGAATATCCCATTGTCCGGTTCTTTTTCGTTTCTCTCAATCGATATTCCGCACGAAAGGAGAAACGCCGGATGTAGCGAAATTTTTATTTTTGACAGATATCTTAAGATTGAAAGTGAGCCGACTTCAACTTATTCACTTTTAGCAAAATTTTTACAAGTCCTCGCAAATTACAGTGACAAGATCATATATCGTTATTTAATTACATATTTCAAACATATATTAAATTGATTTATTATTACATACGTTTATTGACTGTAAAATTTATATAGATGTTCTCGAGGAGCGAAAGCAACTTTATAATTTTATATCGACGATAATTAATTTGCGTAACTCAATCTTCTTAAATAACCATATGTACGTCAGGAAAGTTGCGATAGAAATAGAAAATATCGTTTTCTAGCGCCATATGTGGAGCATTATGCACGCTAGAATTGACGCGTTTTTATCGTTTGCTCATAATTTGAAAAATCGCCGATGACGAGGGAGAGGCGAGATGCAGCTTGCTCGCGGGTCCAGGCTACATCGGCAGCAAGCGGCAGCATCCCACGGTTTTTGAGGTTCAGCGGGGTTAAAAGGAATTACATTATCGTGAAGCGTTTGGGCGTGGGAGCAGAGAGCCCTGTGCGAAAGGATCCTACGCCGACTGATGCACCCGCGACTGCTTTCTTGCGTGCTCTCGTACGTGCGTATCTCGTGGAACTGTATTTTGACCGATATATATGTGGATAGGCATAGCACCTGAAGAAAAAGGATCTAAAAATTTTTTTTTCTCCGTCTTCGTTCAGAGCTTTCTTACAAAATTAATTTCTAAGTTCTTGTTGTTACAATTTATTTTATATGACAAACCCTGGGTATTTTTTTTAGTCGACAAATACCTGTGATTATATTTTAAAGAATTTTCCCGAATGTGTATATCAGTTGTGCGTTCCGTAAAAAAATTAACATTTTTCTTTATGTTCCTTTCTATAACAGTGCGATCGTTCTCTTTGTGAAAACCGCAGAGAGTGTTTTGCCGAGATCCTTAGCGCCCTCGCGTTCGTGCTCCGCCAAATCTATATCCAATGTCTGTAATACTTCTTCACGGACACCGGTCTCCAGAGGGAACAGATGAGCCGATCCATTCGCAGGTAGCTCGTACGCAACGCAGCAGGTGAGCATCGTGCTGCGATCCTGCGCGCGAAATCGCGTGTACAACGCCCGTACGGAGCGCTTATGCACATTTTTCACTTCAATTCCTCGCGATTAAATAAGGAAGTAATAACGCTGAAGTGATAAAGCGATTGCACTCTCTGAAAGTCCCGCTAATAACAGAGTAAGCGATATATATATTCGCTGCCGTAACGACACACAGTGGAATCGTATCAATAAGTCGCGATCTGTTACGGCGATAATGACGATAATGTCGAAGGTACGCAAAATAATTAACAATTATATTAAACCGGTGAGATGTTGTTGAATATTACCTCATGGAAAATATTAAGGTTAATGATGTATATAAATTCATTTGAATAGCATATAATGTGTGTTGCTTAATAGTTGTAAAATTATGGGCTAATTCGTTATATCGCGTATATATATGAAATTATTTTTATAGATAGTTAAATAAATATTCGGTAAATATAATTTGTATGACGGTAGAAGGATATCTACAAAAATGCAACGAAAACATGAAATCATCTCATGACGTTCGTCTGAAGTTTAATTCCATTCAAAATTGTTCTTTCGAGGGAAGAAACGTTTCCAGTTTCCTCTCGCATGATGTAGGAGGGAGGTGGAGGTGCTTGGTGAACCCGATTATAAAACGGGCCCGATTTAGACGTGCGTACCTGACTCCAACATATGCGTCGTGCGCTTATTCGCGATTCACATTTTCGGCTGTTGCGTAGTAGCCGCACTCCCACAACGAAACGGTCAAAATACGTACGCGTATGCACAGTCACACACAGACGAGTAGTCAGGTAGTAAGATGGGTAGGTGGTAGAGGTAGGTGCATACGCGCAGCGTGGGAAGGTCCGGCAGCTGAGCGAGCTGAAGGGGCCCCAAAAAGCAAGCGGCTGCAGCTTCTTCTTCTTGCTCCGTAGCCGCCGCGCCGCTGGCTTCTGCCAGTCGGATCGGCTCAATCGGCTGGTCCTTTTTCCACCTATCTGTGGGAGCCTGTTGCCTAGACATCCCGATACCCGGTGGCTTCCCTTCTCTAGGACGCAGTTCCGCAGGATGATTCCTTAGGATGGTCGTGAAAAAGCGAGAGAAATTGTAGACAAAAGTCGGATTGTCAAAACAAACACCTCAATTATTGGATTCTGACCGCCGGATCTCTTGTTGTGGCTTCCTTCCGCTTTCGTTTGTAGAATTATATTTCAATTTATTAACAAGCGACAGAGATGAATTATCCTCATCAATAGATTTAATTTAACATATTTTTTCAAAACTTTCCAATATTCAAAATTAAATATTTCTTAAAATGGATTTTTTTTATCTTTCGAGGTGAAGTTTATCAGAAGTTCCGATGAATGATGCACATTTTTACGATCGAAATTTGGAATTATTGAAATTCGAAGCGAATCAAGATTCGCGCAAAAAGACGTGAAAAGGCAACCGGTGATTTCCGATCGCAGATGCGGGGCATTTCGGTGAACGATGATGGCAGCGTTGACGATTACGGCGACATCCTGTCCCGCGAGATGAAAAGCCGTGCATTCGGTGAAGGTCTCATTATTAATTGTTCAAGTTCCTGTTCAAACAGAGAGATTAAATCCGACAGGGGGACTAATCCGGCACGTAAAAGTCTCTCATTGTGCGTCCCGTCCCGTCCCGTGTATCGTGTATACGCATACGTATCCTACTTCCTTCTGCACGTGTCCGTGCCCACACACGCTCATACAGCGTGACAGCGACGCGATCTTACATTCGAATGCGGGACAGGAAGCTTCTGCCTCCCTCGTACATCCACCGGGGGAGTGTTCCGCTCCCTCCCTTCTTACCTTCTATCCCTCTCGCCACACTCCGCTCCTGCGCTCTCGTTCGCTCTCGAGGGCCCGAAAAGAGACGCGCAACAAAAATAATAAAAAGTGCTTCCTTCCGTTCAGTCTGTACATCTCGCATCTGGCCTTGAGCTCGCTCTCTCAATCTCTCGTCTTAATATCCAATCCTTCTCGCGACTCTCAAGTCCCATCGTCCTTTTTCTTTTTAAATAATATTTATGATATTTTCAGTAATATTTTCGATCAAATTTTCTCTTTCTTTTAAGCGATTTTTGAAGATATCTTTCTTTAGTCTGTGCTTTGACAATATTCAAACAGTAATATTTAAACTTTATCAACATCCCTACTATTTCTCCTATATTTTTATCAAGAAGTCACACATCCAGGACTTAAAATTAATCACGAAAAAATGTGTGTGATTATTTATTATTTTATACTTTATATTTGAGTCCGCCCAATTTTTGATTGCCGTTTCTCGTACTCTTGAAGTTCGTTCTCGCCGAATTTTTTGTCTCTCGCTTTCCGACATCCGAGTCAAATATCTGGCGGTTTCTATCTTGTAAACAGCCGCACCTTCTGGTGCGCGTAACAACCGGCTGTCGAAGAATCTCTTTTATTATTCTGTGAGCTATCCTTGACGCTCCTTTCTCATGTCAGACAGTAGCCTTATGGTACAATCTACGAAACGGAGTCTTTAGATGGGCACCAGTACCTGCGCAGATTCATGGATCACGATCGAATGGCGACTATATGGTCTGTGAAAATTGCAGAGACTGAACGATATTAATCTCCGATAAGGCTTTTGATTTGTTTCAACATCGATCATCCAAAGAAATTTTTCTACGTTAATAGGTCAATAATGTAAAAATTGTTGAAGGTATTAAAAATTCAGCATGTTTACAATCAGATACAAAATATATGTAAAAGAACTAAAGATATTTGCTTATGTTCGCACTTTCAATCTTCAATGATAACACAGGCACACAAAAAAAGTGTCTTGGCCGAGACACTACACTAGTGTATTCCCATGTATTTTTTCTCGCTGAATCCGAATCCGAAGTCAGAATTGTCAGATTGGCTAAAATTTATGAGATAATCTCAAAAACATACTTTTTTAGTACATTTTAAGCCGTAATGAAAAAGCGCGAGCTAGCTTCGAAATTCTGACCGTGGATTCGGATTCAAAAGCTTGAATTACATAACAATTGACTAGATATTTTAATTAAAAAATGGTAGATCCAATATGGCGGACCCAATATGGCGGATGTTTCTTCAAATTGATCCGATTCGCTTGAAACTCGCCGACTATACGCCACGACCGTGCAGGCCGTGATGTTTTACGGCGCCCCAGTTTGGGCGCCGGCTGCGGAAGGGTCACGCGTGATTCAGATGAAGCTGCGTCAAGTTCAGTGTGTGTGAGTGACGTAATCAGACCAGTCGCAGGTATTAGGTTGAAAACCCTAAAAAGGCGAAATTTCTGGGTTAGAAACGTATCTATAACGCCGGAATAAATCCGTTGCCCACCGTCACCACGTGGAGGTACCCAGGTTGCAGAAGGATCAAGTCATGGATATACTTTGACTTTATTGTGGTTTTGGTATATATAAGATTTGTACTTTCTCAGAGTCATGTGGGAAAAACTGCATTTTCAGTGTGATTATGTTATGATCTGACGTCAGATTCGTATTCAGCGACCCCGAAAACTCTCGAGTAACAAATTTTAGGCGAATTTGGTCAATTTTCAAAAACTCATCGGGTATACTAGATCTGCCATTTTGAATTTTGGAAAACTGACATCAGATTCGTACTCAGCGACCACAAAAACCCCCGAGTACCAAGTTTCAAGCGAATTGGATCAATTTAAAGAAACATCCGCCATATTGGATCTGCCATTTTTTTTATTAAAATATCTAGTTAATTGTTATGTAATTCAAGCTTTTGAATCCGAATCCACGGTCAGAATTTTGAAGCTAGCTCGCGCTTTTTCATTACGGCTCAAAATGTACTAAAAAAGTATGTTTTTTGAGATTATCTCATAAATTTTAGCCAATCTGACAATTCTGATTTCGAATTCGGATTTAGCGGGAAAAAATACATGGGAATACACTAGTGTAGCGTCTCGGCCAAGACACTTTTTTTTGTGTGCCTGTGTAATCGTTGTCGTCGTTAAGGTTCTTTTATATCGTACACAACTCGGGTAAACATTGTTTGCGGTATCGAGAGGAAATCGAACGAGAGTAAAGAAATTTCGGAATCGCGCAGTCGCGCCTGTATGGAGGGAAAGAGAGAGGAAGAACAAAGGAGAGGATATGTAGTATCCCGTAGGGGTGCAGGAATGAGAGGAAGAGAGAGGAAGAGAAAGAGGCGTCGAGAGGTAGTGGGCGGAAGTGGCCCGTACAGGGAGGCTGGAACCACCTTGGCTTCCGCTATATTGAGCGCTAAGGATATACACAACCACCTTGTCCCACTCGCACTCTCACGTGGCACACGTGTTGGCGTCACTCGTCGTCCCCTCTTCGACATCGACGACGTTCTACGAAGGGAGGCTTGTCGCTTCTTTCCATACCCGAAGAGAGACCGGGGACCGTCCAGAAAAAGATCTCTCTCGATGTCTTCACTTCTCCCTTCCCTTCCATCGTCGAACTCCCTCAACTTCCTACTACTTCTCTCGGTTCCCTTTGACGCTCGGGAGAACTTCCGGAATTTCGCACGCTCATTCAAAGCGAGTACACGGGCGAAGAAACGAAGTTCCGTTTATACTTCGCGGTCGAGACGGGAGCGCGAAATAAAGACCGGCGACTTCGCTTCCTTCCGTGCTTCACTTCTCTTCGGCCTGCTCTTTGTCGATCGGCGCTTCTGTATTAACCGGAACCTCTTGCCGCCGAAAACAAAACCGCCGTGAAGAGAGGAATCGTGGACCGAAGTTTTCTGTTGTTCGCGCCGTGCTTTGTCGTGAATTCACGAGACAGGAGAAGGGGATGACTTCCTGTTTACTTCTCACCACCGGTCGTCTCTTCGTCGTCGGCTCACCGCGACGTCGCGTCGCCGTCGTCGTCGTCGTTTCGATATAAACGGCAAATTAAGCATCGATCAATTAAACGTCATCGGGCTAAACGCCCGTTGTATTAATTAAGAAACAACGTATCTTGACGAAGGATCGAAGGGTGGAGAAGAGCACGCACGCGATCAACCAAGTTACGGTTCGTTACAGCGTGTCAGATGGTCAGTTTCACTAAATGGACTCGAATGCTCGCTAATGAAGGAACACGCCGGATCGCTTCCATGCCTCGTTCGCCTTTTCATTTTCCCGTTATATATCTCAAAGTCCGAGATAATTGATTTGACGCATGCTTTTTCCAGTCTCCCCATCTGGGACTCTAAATTAATTTTCGGATGTAAATACTTTCGATCATTCCGAAAAGCGTCACGTGCGTGCCTAAAATTTTTTCGAAGAAGAATGATAGATTTAATTATATTGTGCAAAGTATGCGATAAAAGATCCTACACTGTTGAAAACAGAGGTTCTGTGTGTTAAAAAAAGTCCTTGTTAAAATTTTTGTGTAAAATAATCAATACATAACGTGTGTAGATTTAACATATGCCTGCTATGTTAATTGAATTTTACAAATTCAAAATGTAAAATAATTAAAATAACTTAAAAAATATGTTAAAGTAACACAATTTGAACGTATTTATTAAATGTGTTAAAATTTACAGAAAAAGAATGTTGATTTTACTCTATAAAAGAAGTAGGAATAAAAATGTACAGAAATAGAGTGTTTATTTTATCTTACAATTTCAACTTTAACATAAAAGTTATGTTAATTGTACGCATAATTAACTTCAAATTACGATCAGAATTACATTTCCTTTCTGTTGAAATATTTTAACATAATATCAGTGTTACCACTTAACACATCCATATTATGTTAAATTAACATAAAAATTTGAGTGGACCGTTTTGGACATGTGATTTATGTTATATTTAACACAAATTTTCCAACAATGTACGATACAGTTCAGAGATCGATAAAATTGCAATAATTAGTGGACAGAAATCATCAATTTTAGCGTGAAAGGCTGAAATCCAGACGATTTCTTGTCTTTGCGTTTAAAGCAGCTCTTTTTGTCATTGTCAGATGTGTTAGATGATACGTGTCACGCGGGAATAGATCGCCGATTATCGCAAAACTTTTCGGACTCTTCGCCAGTAAGGCGAAGTTAATCTTCCAATCTTCATGCGTCTTCCGAAAATTTCCGATCAATTATTATCTTCTCGCGTACGTAAATCCGACCCTCGAAATTACGTCCTTGGGAGCGCGCGTCTCATCTTTCGTTCAAGACGTTCAACGGTGGGATAATTTGACACACGCACGGTGTTGTAATTAGAAGGGTAATTACATAATTATGAATTAATATGGCGCGCCGTATCTCTGGCTCTCTCTTCCTTCGATCGCATTGGCGAGTAGTCGGCGGCCACTTTCGAGGTTTAATTCCGGCGCAATTTCGCAATTTCCAAATTTTCAAGAAAATTTCATACATAAGAGCGTATTATATCTTTAGGATCTTTAGGATTTTTAAAGAAGGCATCTCTTAACGATATCAAATTTGATTTTTTTCTCTGTTTTGTCAAAGTTATAGGCACCGTATTATTTGTACACGTTGTGCTGGCAGTTTTCTCTTTCTCTCTCTCTCTCTCTCTCTCACTCTTTTCTTTGCACTAGATTTTGTTTATACGCATGTAATGTTACGTCGTCGTTTCTCGAAATATTGTTTTATATTTAATTTCGTTAATTAAAACTAGTCCGTTCGTGTTTTTTTTTTCACGAAATCTATTTGCCGTGTTTCACGATTATGAACGGAATCTCAACGCAATGCCTTATAACGATGCCGTTAATTGACCCACACGCATCGTCTTTTTACACGCAAAACTCGTACATATATACTTCGCGATCGCAAGAGTGCGTCCATGGCTTAACGATGTGAATGATTGATGATTAATAGTCTCGTTCCGAGAGTAAGCTATACGCTTCTTCTCGCAAGTGCGAACGCGCTCAACCTGTTCCGTACGTAGAAACACTTAACTGTACACATCTGAATTCGTAAAATCCTAATTTGCCAGCGGCAAATGCCAGGTGTGTCTCGGGTTCTCTTTCTTCTACAAGTTTTACAAGCCGCAAAGCTAAAATTATCGCGAACCTTGGGCTGCGAATGGATAACAAAATACTACTAATCGTCGTTCCTATTGTCGAATTCAGTTACAAACTTTTCTCCGCGAGTTTAGAATATTTACTTACGGAAAAAAATGAATCGTGCGAAATCCACACGTTAACGCATATTTAAAAAAATCATGGATACTTTTAATTTACACTCCGTTTAAAGAAGCTCATATGCACCGAGTGCATCGTGGGGCTGAAAGTGCGGAAGGGAGCATACGCGGGGCCCGTTTCGCGTATCGCTTCGCTAATTTCGTGCGTTCGCACGCCGAAATAAAAGCTTTAATTTCGTGGCAACCTGCCGCCGCGGCCGCGCCTAATTGGTATAGACGACGACGCCTGAGAACGTTCACTCGTTCGCTCGGAACGGTGGGACATGTGTTCAAACATAATACATTTATAATATAACGCCAAGTAATGCGATTATTTGTTAAATTCTACTAATCCGATTAACTTAAAAAATACCTCTTAGGTATTCTAGTCTTCGATCAGCAATAATTTTAATCGTCTCGACGGTTTCTCCGTTTGGACAGAAACACCCCGTATGCGCGACGATGCCGTGTCGGTGATTAAGGCGACAGAGCGCATGTATCGGCTGTTTTTACCATAACAATGGACGGTTCGTCATAGCCATAAAGGTAAGCGCGCGTACGACTGTATTGTGTTCCACGGTTCCCACACGCGGCGTGTACGTGACGCGAATTCATCGCGCTAATGGGAGTGCGTACAACGCGCGCGTTTCTGTTTCTCTGTTAAGAGAGACGCCTCCGGCGCGAGATCGCCAAAGTGGTTGCGGCTTCTCAGCCAGATTTCAATTCGTAAATCGAATGCAAAGGTCGAAAATGAATTATACTTGCGGAATGTTTATAGAATGTTGTACAGCTTCTTATGAAAAGAGAGAATGAAAAAAACAAAAGAAAAATGTGAAGAAGCATAAAGATGTTATCAATCTTTGAGCTGTTAATAAAATAATAAACGATTAATGGATAAAATACGGAGATTCAGCCGAATTAAATTTTGTCTCAAGTCGATCTAAAATTTAAAGAAATGTCAAACCTAAACGCTTCTATATTATCGTTCCCTATCTGGTATGTATGCATCGTGCTTTCCCGAGAAGGCATATATACAGGTAAATGGAAATTAGTTTGTCCGGCGTGTGACCAAATCGACTGTGACGATCGTGTGGATCTTAAATTAAAAAAAAAACTGCATCTCGTGTTGGCGTTCGCATGTTGCTGGATTTTCGAATGCTTACGCGAGCTATGACTCATCGCCGACTGAAAAGGCTGTTCATTAGCATTTACTCTGTGACGAGAAATCTTCTATTCTTCGAGTACATCGCCAATTACAGGACGCATGGTATCGAACAAACTGACGACAGGCACAAAAGGTGCGACTTATTATCCTTTTTACTCTCTCGAGGAGAGAGAGCCTCGTACGATCGAGCTCAATAGTTCCTATATATTCGAAAGACCAATTAATTTCCAATGAACTTGGAGAACGGCAGCTGTGCGTATCAGGAAAAGCTTTTCATACCGGTGCCTCGCCTCCCCTCCCGCCCGCTATATTTCCCTCTTTTTCTTCGACTAAGGACGCGTCTCGTTTTAAGAAGAAGCAGCAGGCTTCTCGACTGTCCCACTCCCTCCTTCCGCATCCTCCTTGTCCTTTTTTTCCCGTTGTACCACTCCCACGGGGCCTTTTAGCTGAAGAAAACCCAAGAACAGATGCTTCTTTCTCACCGCGTGATCTTTCTTTTTCTCGTTTCTTCCATCCCCTCTCCCGGTGCCGAGAGCAGCAGGCAGGTAAACGCGAAGGTTGCAGTCAGATGCAAATCGCGAGCTTTTCCGCCCTGATTCGCTCTGCTCGAGTACCTATCGAGAGCATTGTCGTCCCTTCTCTCTCCGCAGGGTCCGTTCTGCGACGATCATGAAGGGAGCGTGAACATAGACAATGATGATGTCCTGGTCTTTGTTAGATCGAGAGGTACGGGCGCTTCCACCGCTACAGACCGAATCCATCGATCATTCGTGATCAACTATATTGAACACATTTATCATTTCTCGTATATATAAAGCTATGATTACGATATCTAATCTTATTTATTTAATCTTCTCAACGTAGTCACGAGAAAATAAAGATTTACTCTTTGACAGTAAAAACGCTCAATTTAGATAACTCTTTTAAAATATTTCTGAAGAAATATTCCAAGTTCTTCTGATTACAATTGTTATCTTACAATTATCTTGCACCTTGACTCATAAAGTTATCGGCGGCAGTCTGAGATAACTTCCGCAAGTAGCGGGTTTTTTTTTCGACAGAAAGAATAGTGTTTTATTAAACGAGTAAAATTGCGTTCCGTTAGGCGAGAACACGTTTTATTGAGACATTTGCTGAATCGACAGAATAGATCGTTTATTTCCGGGATCTCCCGTTTCCCAATTGTTATAACGACACAGGAGGTACGTGACGAAAAATATGAGGGTGTGTTTATGACGGTTTCTAACGTAGGCCCATCATGAGGTCAGCGTGATTCACGTAATGACTCGTAATCTTCCGGTAGGATCTGGTAATACCATTGTGTGGTTTCGGAGTGATTGGTAAAGATTCATCGAGGGTCGATCGAGGGACTCTGGGAGAGGGCAGTCGATAGTCCCTCGGGGTATAAGTGGACGCACGTATTCCGATTCCACCTGGAGAGACCGAGAAGACATCCAGTCTCGGTTGCTTAATCGCGATTCCGTCGCAGCTGTCAATACGGAGCGTTCCAGATTATCTTGCGAAGAATATTGTGTTCATTTCGAATCGCAGGATGAAGCGAGGACTGAGCGACTTCTCGCAAGACTGTTATAAATTATTCTCTTTTGATTTTTCAAGAAAAAAAGAGCGTTGGAGCTTGACGTGTAGAGTAGATTCATTATAGACGAATAAAAATAATTCTGTCGTGTTTCTTCGTTTTCGCAGATATTTAATTGATGCATAAGAGACTTTAAAGTCTCAATTGTGAACACCGTGAACATTATCATGAATAAAAAAAAAAGAGAGGATATTTTCTATCACAATGCTGAACTGTTTTAAACGCGATAAAAGAGAACTGAGGCAACTCATTTCAAATTGCTTCTAAAGATACTCGATTGGTGCTCTCAATCTCGCGTAAATATCGAGTCAGTCGTGGGGTCCGGCGGCAAGGTGCGGAAACATTTACGGGAGCCTCTTCTTCTTCAGAGGACACATGGCTGCGTGGTAGGGAGACGGCACGCGTGCCACGCGCCCGATCTCTCCCGAAGGGCAGCGGGTGCGTACGAGGCGCCTGATACGAGCGATAATAATCTCTCCCGGAGTGACTCTGCCGGCACAATATCCCCACCACGAATCCGCAGACCCAGCGCGATACGTGATGTTGCAGCTGCTGTTTCTCCCGGCGTCGGGCCTTCTTTCTTTCCCTCTTCCTTCCGTTCTCTCGGACTCCTTTTCTTCTTGGCCGATGTCTCTCCTGCTCGTGATACAGCTCGATTTATTCCCTTACACCCTGACCTCCATAGTGGAATGTATTTATATAATATTGCATTTGCACAACATACTTCTTTTCTCTTCGAGGAGAAGGAGGAGTGAGCCGAGTTAAATTGCTATTAAAAATTACATCTATTTTCGAGCTTTCTAACTTTTACTAACTACCTTTACAGTCTTAACATTCGTCGCTCCGAAATGGTCTTCCGAGAAAACTTTACGCGACGACAGGTGGATCCGCGCGATTTCGTGCCAGTGTAACAGCGGCGTTGTTTTATGACGGCAGATAGAAACCGGAAGGAAGGACCGAGTGAGAATGCGCATTCTCTCTCCGCGCGTTTTCGGACGGATATATTCCGTTTGCACGAGCGGCGGAGTTCTCACAGCCGAAAAAGCAATCTCGCACGTTTGTTTGATTCGCAAGCACTCGACTTAATCCTTTTTCGTGTTTACTTTCCCAGCACGGCTTTTTGTGGCACGAACACGATAACTGATGCCCCTTAATTTGACTGTGGTTTCTGGTAGTATTTCTTACGCTGAACAAAAAATTATATAGGTCTTATAGGGCTAACTGCTTTAGTTTTCGAGATATGCAGTATTAAAGCTCAAAATAAATCTAATATAAATCTTTACTCTTTTTTAAATTGGTAATTATGCATAAAAGGGACACTTTTACTCAGGAGGGATTAATTTTCTTGTTTAGATATAAATCGTATAATAAACTTAACGTAGAGCAAAGAGTAAATAATTAAATGAAACATTCGCGTTATTTATGTACCGGGACAAGGGTATAATGAAAGAATTGAGAAATTGAGTATACTGAACCGCAATGCATCCAAATTGCCGGTATAATTATGTCGCGCGTGTTACTTGGCTGCACCTGCAACTTGCCGAAACACATAATGTCTCGCAGAAATATTTAAACCTAATTTGCCAGCTTGATATTTCGCGCGTGGCCAGGAGATATTTTGCCAGCCTTCACCCAGCTCGATACGTATCAGAATATGTATGTACGAATCAGCAAATGAAATTCCTTGAGAAATTACACAAAAGATTTTTGAAATCACACAAAGATCAGAACTAATTTCGTTTGCAATTGTTCTTGATTGTCAGTTGGGATTTTCTCGATAAAAGTATCGATGATATCCGCGCAAATAATAAATTTTGCTGAAATTGTCAATATTAAACTCCGGTAAATTCAGTGAAATCATTGTGGAATTGATCGCGCGGTTATATTACAAATCAAATATAGTTATATTTTTTTGTTTTCTTTTCTATTCAAACAAATTCGAACTCTGTGGCACAAACTGCACGAAATAACCGACTTTCAACGAAATTCGCGTGGTGGCCCCCTAATCTGGATATTTGCCAACTGCCCTAATTCAAGGGTTCACCTTCCTAATACCATGTAACATTCGGCACACACCGAGGCCGAGGCAGCGATTGCGCGTCATCTGCTTCTCTCATCGTCTTCCTCCTTTCCATTTTTCGACTTCAGCGTATCCACGTCTCGATTCGTAAATTGGAGTACAAAAAAATTATTAAGTAATTCCATTGTTTCCGTCTACTATTTCGCTCTGCTACGCTACGTCTTATCAGAAAGAGGACTAATCTAATTTAAAGTTTAATAACAATCTTTGTTTTAAGACAAGTTAAACTAAATGAAGAAAAAGTTCTTGTTAATCTATAACAGCACCCTTAAAAACTAATTCACGAAAAGTTCATCATTTTCATCAAAAACTATTCTCGACGAACTTTAAACGAACGAAAGCTTATCGATGACATGCTCTCTCGCATCAGAGAGGACATAAATCTAAAAATACAATTGTCTACTCTGTTTGTCTACTCTCTCGCTCTCAGGATGACAAGACTATGTTTTACGACAAGCTGCACACTTATACGTAAAATGCACACACACGTACACTTGCTCTGTTATTTCTTTAACACTCTTCCCTAGCGAGTTTATACTACGCAAAAGTCTCTAACGTCATTCGTTGCAGAACCGATGGATGGGGTGCGGCGAATCCCCATCTCTCCCCCCCTCTCTCTCTCTCTCGGCCGGAGGGCGCGTATTATGCGGCATACGCATCGGTGCTATACGGGGTGACAGATTATTATGGCGCGCATACTGCTCCCCCCGGCTGCAAGCATTGTGTCGGGGATATAATGGCCTGGACCTGTCTCGGCCACGCATCCACGTCCCTTATTGTTAGTTAGCACGGAATCGTCCCTCTAGCTCACCCCTATCTCACCTCTATCCGAATTTCGCAGGCCTGCGTGCCCTGCCAAGTGCCGTGCAGCCGTCGCAGCTAATAAATCCGCGTCGCTATTAAGAAGACTACTTTCGACGTTTATAGTTTCTCCAAAAAGGTTCATATTCTTATTAAGATTGATCAAGATCCTGTTTTTTTTTATACTGAATAAGTCGTGCGAGTTTCTCTCGCGATTAAAAACTGCGACAAATTTCAGTTAAATTTCAGTTAAATTTAAGAATTTAAAGCAATTACATCATATTAAAATTTATCACGACACGTTATAAAATCAGTTAAAAAATAACAAAGGAGGAACCGCGAAGAAAGAGCAAAGCCACCGTCACGGACCGGTGTAAAATCGGACCCAGTAAAAGAATCACAGTCATATAATCGGGTAAACAATGTGGTGATAAGTTGTCGGTAGAAAGAAGCCTTTGTTGTTTTCTTCGCCACGTTGTGCATCGGGGGGAAGGCTCGAGAGTGAAGGAGAGTAGAGGCACCGCGCCACGGTGTCCGTAGCTGTACAGTGTACTTCCGGTCACGAGGTGGTTCAACAGGTCAGACCAACGGGGGAGCCAGATGAAACCACTTCCGGCCCCAATCGTCCCCCATGTCCCCGTTTTTCTTCCTTATTTCACACACGTGGGTAGCGTCTTTCTTTTTCCTCGCGCCCACCTTGTAGGCTATTGCTTGGAGCTAAAAGACGACGCTCATTCGGAACGAATTCTTTAGTGGAATTTTATTGATTCATACGATCATTCGACACTAAAATAAGTTAAAAAACGAAAATGCTATTAGATTAAGGGGTGCACTTCTGAGATATTAACAAAAAATATCATTTTCCATTGTTTTATGGCCGCGAGTGAAGCAACTGTCGCCGTCAGCCCGAGATTAAACTCGATAATATTCGTGAATTACCATATTTTGCTTTTGCGTAACAAATGAAGGTAATTAAGCGTTTTACCGCGGTCTTTCGCCAAGCTCGCAAGTAGCATGCCGCAGATGCTGCGAAGAAAGGATACCGCGAACGGTAAATCACACGGTCGAGAGATTTTGCGAGATTTGTGAATTTTCCTCTTAACGAAATATATATCATAAAATAAGTTACGCATAATATATTTTGTTAAAGTTATAATTATAAATCGATATAGATATATATTAAAAATATTTCTTCGCATTCTGAGGTTTGTCACTTATTTATTTGGAATAATAAAATAAAAAATGTTAAAACATTTCGTGTAAAATTATGTCAACTGTGCGAAATATACATATGCCTTGGTATGTAATAATCGGATATAATATAGTAGTTATTTCAGTTTGGTACGCAGGGTTGTGAAGAGTTATAAAGTTTGTCGTGACGTACGAGGTGCAGTGTCACACGGAATGCTCGAAACCTCGAAATTACTGACTGACGCGTGCAACCCCAGTAAATCTCTCGTTCCCGCGGGATGTAGACGGCGGAAATGCAATCCGCAACTCCCGACGGTAGTTCATTGAGTCGCTCTTCGTTCTCGCGAGAAAGTGCACGCATACCAGAGCGAACGGTGGCGGCAACGAGTGCATGTGCTGCCGACCGCGTTGCGGTCTTGGCTGCACGTAAACTTTTGCGCGTTTATGCGTGCTGACATTGTGTGTGTATGAATGAAAGAGCGACGGTCGAAGGAAGAACGGAGGGGGTCGAGTAATGGATTCGCCCGTGTGTATACGAGTGCTACGGGCGAAAAACACTCAACCGCGAGTATATAAATATACACGAACGCGTAAACGTGGATGTACAGTATACTTTGTGTAAGCGCGATTCTCTCTTCTTATTCTCGCTTGCTTCCTCTATATGGATTTGGATTGGGAAAGAAATGTAAGTAGTGTCAAAAATTTGTATCTGCAGTGTCAACTACTTTCTATCATCAACATTTTACTGTCATACACTTCATAGCCTTGTAAATAATGCAGCAAAAAAAATTGATAATTATCTTTCTACTTTCAATTACATAGTAAGTTTCAATCGCAAAAATAATATAACGTTCCAGTAAATCGTAGTTTATTTTTCAATTTTCGTGCCATGGCGTACATTCTGATTCATTCATCACAATCGTCCATCACGTAAGACGTATTACTTGGATAAACGAAGCAATATCTCGCGATCGCCCCTCGGCGCGGCATCCGCCGTATCACGAACGAATGATCCGCAGCTCCGAGCACGACGTGCCGGACACGCGCTACGCACGTCCGCGTTCTCGCACTCGCGCGTACGCATCAGCATATACACGTCGCATATGCATATGCACGTACATTGCCGCGTTTGTACGCGCGCGCGCGCGTAAGAACGTAACACGCAGAACACGCTTAAAAAGAAGGGTATGACGTCACGCGCGAGGTGGTGGCACCCGGCGCGTGCCGCCAGTTTCGTAGATGGGGTACGAATTATCGCTCCCGGTGGAGGGGCGAGGAGAGAGGGAGAGAGAGACGATCGCGAGCTGTACCACCGTGAACGTGGGGCGCGGGAAAGCAGGAAGGGCGGTGCAGGCAGGGGGCAGGCGCCCCGAGGTGTCCGCTAGCAGGCAGCTAAGCGAGGGAGCGAGCGAGCGAGCGAGCAGACAGGCAGGCAGGCAAGAAGTCCGCACGAGTGGCTAGGGTGTCGTACAGGGGCTATACGTGCGCGGTGGTGGGGGTGGGCGCGTGCAGCCGGCCTGCAGCTGCCTTGCCTTCTCGCGTTGCCCCTTTTCCCCCCGGCGCGGCGCGGCGGCCCGCTGCCGGGCTCCCTCCTGCTCTCGGACGGTCCCCGCGCCACCGGAGAGCAGCCGCTACCCACCACCCTTCTGATTCGGTCGGTCGCGGGCACAACCCCTCCCGCCTGCTGGGCCAGGGGGGAACCGGCGGGACCACAATTATAAGTAGGGGTGCACCCGGCCTTGCTACCTCCAGTCGAGGGCTGCACTCTGTGACGAGCACGCGCGCGCGCGCGACCACTCGTCGCTCTCACCCCGCACCCCGCACACCGGCCGTCCAGGGCGCACGCGTGTGAAGCTGTGAAGGAAAACGCATACATATATTGTCGCGCGGGAGTAGTAGTATCCGCTGCTGAGCGAGGGAGGTAGTTTCACGAGGGTGAGAGAGAGAAGAGAACGGAGAGATCAACCCCTGTAAATCTTTCTTTCTCTTCGGAGGGAAAACAGGAGCGGGAGCGCGCGAGAGAGATCGCCATCTATCGTTGAGCCCGCGCCGATACAGTTGCCTGGTTGCCTCTGCGTTTGTCGGTGGTTGTCTCGAGTGCCGCGGTGTGGCGTTAGTGCGGTCGGTCAGTGGCGCGAGACGCGCGTATGTATTATACGATTATACGGTGAGGATTTGAGCTTTGAGCAACTATGGGAGGAAGAAGGAGGTGAACGCATGTACGATACATCTTCGATGAGAGTGAGAGAGGACTAGAGACTGGAGTGAAACAACCGAGGAGAAGAGGGGGAGAGAGAGAGGGGACGGAGAAGCAGCGATTTAGCGTCGTGCACCCCTTCTGAACTTTGATCCGCTCGAGGGTCGCGACGTCGCGACGTCGCGCCGCCGACCGCGACAACAATCGGTCTTAGCCCGACGTCTCACGTCGCCGGTATCCTCTCGTCTGCGAGCTCCTCGCTCGCTCCTCGTCCACCTCCGACCATCCGGCCCTTTTCTTTCCCCTTTCTGCGAGCGAGCGGCGCGAGGAGAAGGAGGAGGACCCCTTCCGCCGTCGCGCGACGGGCGCATTGACTCTCTCGTTCATCTTCGACTCGTCATACACACGCACGCACGAGCCCGGAGCCGTGCGGGGATCTTTGGCTCCACCTCCACTACCACGGCGGTTGCCCCACCATTCTTCGCTTCTCCCCCCGTCGGCCCTACTTCGGCGCCCTTCTCCGTTACGGCGCTGCCGCCGATCGCCGAGGGAGTATTCCTCGCGGCGCGACGGCGGGCGATCAGTGCGTGACTCGTCGTTGTTGCGACGATTGCCGAGGACGAGAGCGTCGTAGTTTGTTCCTCGTCAGTGCTCCCTCGTTGGCTCTGGGAGGTATGACCGCGACGGGTTGGTTGTGACTCGTATGAGAGAAAAAGGAAACGGGAAGAGATTCACGACGGCCCGCGGCGAGAGGAAGAGAAAGAAAGAGGATCCTTGGCTTCGTCATCGCTACCTAGATCCCCGGACGCGAAGATCGTCGCCCTTTCCCCCTCCGCCCGGCGAACTCCTCAGCGCGTCTGTCGTCCCACGGATATACTGGAATAAAGTGTGTCAACGGCAAGTGTGTAAAAAGTGAAAACCTGCGCGTGCGATAATAAAATCTCGTTCGTACGTATACATGCCGGCCAAATAAATCGTATACGCGCGCTCGCGTCCGGAGTGCACAGTGGTGAACGAGTTGAATTGAGCCGCGGTTTATTCGCCCGGCCCGGCGCTCGTTTGTTCCGTTCGTTCGTTCGTTCGGTCGGTCGTCCGTCGATTCGCGCGGCGGTGACGACGGCGACGGCGACGGCTCGCATACATCGAGAACGTATCCCGGCACGCGGTTCGTGGCTATGCAGCAGCCCCGCGGTGCCGCGGCGAGACGCAGGTAACGCCGACCGGCCGACGGGAAGACGCGACGCGGAACGACGCGAGCAGAACGCGCGCGGATCGCCGCTCACATCCGCGCCTCCGCCCGCCGCCGCCTTCCGGGCAAGCGCCGGCGGCGTGTAAACACCGAGGGATACGCGACGCGTCAACATGTGGACCACGATGCTCGTGTGGACGGCCGCCGTCGTTCTCCTGCCGACGCCTCGAGCGGTAAGTCCTCGGTTCTACGATTATTTGATTATTATATTCCACTTCCGCGTCTCAAGTTCCTCCTTGCCGTCGGCAACTTGAATCGTCGCGCGCGCGGACTTTAGTTTCCGTGGACATTAATTGAAGTTAGTCAAGGTTTGTCCGACTCCTCATTTCTCCGGCAAGATCTGACGAAGGCGAGAAACAACGTATCTGAGGGACATATAATAGCGTTACCGCTATTGCCAGGTGCCAAGGTTGTCGTAAAACACGAGACGTACACATATACACGCGTCCGATTCCCGGAAATGACGCGAGTACGTGCGTTCCTCGAAATTGATTTGTATATACGAATGAAGGGATTATTCCGTAAACCCCGAACATAGTACTCGTCACGTGTTGTTGTAATTACTAGATATGTATTAGGGAGGGGTTTGCGTCGGCACTCGACACTCGAGTCGCCGGCCTTGGACATCGCGATTCGATGAATGAGTTTGGCACGACAACGTTCGGCATCCGAATCAAGTCAACCAAGCGCCCCGTATGCGCTAGGTATATACGCTACATCTCAGCTCGTAGAGATCGGTAGAGATAGAGATAGAGAGGGAGAGAGATTGGCATTGTTGTAAACTTATTAATATGCGCGGGAAAAGGGAAGGCGCCGCGAGATGCGAAAGATCGGAATAGACTCAACGTAATCGGTTCGCGTTTCGTAACTATCCACAATACGTTCGAGGCTCGGGTCGCGCACTTGCGCAACTTGTGTGATTCTAAGCGGCACGACCCGATTAAAATCGCCTGATGAATAATCTCGGCGTAATCCCGCGTCTAACGTTAAGAAAGCTCTCGCCAATATATCCCTGACCTCGACGAATTTTTTATTCTCTAATCGTTCAACCTTGAGCCGCTAACTCCATTCGGCTAACGGGAAATGACAGCTTGTGCTCTCCGGTTACTGGCTAATGGCGTAAATCGAAGGATCGAATCGAGTTGAACGCGCGGCACGCGGAAAGAGATCCAACGAATGAATCGCAGCACCGCCGCGCGAGAAACGCTTTTCTCGAGAGTCACGACTCCGAATCTTTTTCCCGCGTGAAAATAAAACGTAAAGTTTCTCGGTTTATTTAGTTACAAATTATCCGCGATCGTGCGTCTCCCGTACTTGTCGAAGCCTCCGTCGTGTTTGACACTCGCGGAATTGAGAACCGACTTTCCTTTTTTCTTGCATTCTTTCTTTAGTGCTTCGCAATTCAAGTTTTTTTTTTTTTTACGTTACATCGTTTCTCTCAAACGACCGATTCCGAATGCGACGAGCGATGCATTTCGCGTATTATACGGCCCGTTTCTTCTCTCGGTTTCTTCTCTCCGCACGGATTCCGAGGGAATTCTTCCTGGGAGAGATGTCTCCCCCGGCTTCCCCCCTCCTCCATTCCTCGTGCGTTCTTCTTTCTGTCTACCACGATCTTTCGTGTTTGTGAGCTCGACTACCTTCGTGCTTATCTCTTAGCGCGTTGCTTACAGCTCTGATACTATGAGCTATACAGCGAAAATAAGCACAAAACTGACTTTGCTTTTAGAATCGTCAATTTCTGCAACCGAATTTAATCGACAATATACCTACGCTTGCATTTGTTCTTAGCAGCCGGTTATTCTTTATTCTTTTCTTTTTTTATTTATTATTTATTTATTTATTTATTTTTTCTACTTTAAAGTGTGTGACAGTTTAATTAATTTTACCATCTTGTAAAATTGTTGATTATATATATATTGTCCTCTCCCACAACCAGGGTACTCTTTTTCTCTTCTAAAATTTTCTTTCACCATTCGAAGAGTTCTCTCTTACTATACCGAAGGAGTCCCTAACGGCGTATTCGGCGGTGCACCCAACTCTAAATCTGGATGCACTCTTTTAGAAGTGTCTAGCCCCGCTTCTCTCTCTTCCTCTCCCTCTATATTCGTTTTTCATCTCTCCCCGATGTTGCGCCTAGCGATGATTTCAAACCGCGTAGACTCGTTTCTCTCTCTCTCTCTCTCTCTCTCGATCGCTTATTTTCGATCTTCGTGGAAGATCTTTGCAAGAATCCTGCCGATCGTTGGCGAGAGTTGAGTCCTTTGTTGTCCAGTGCGGGGTGGCGAGGTGTCGCGATCGCGACCTCCCGAAGGAGACACGCCTCAAAGGCGTCTGAAGGGTGGCCCGGGTGGCGGCGAAAATCGTTTTGTGTGTGACGAAACGCACCGAAACGCGTCGGTGCCGTGTGTATATCCGTAAATACGCGTGGCGGCCATTCTCCGTTCCCAGAATAACTTTCCAGCGCGCCAAAAATGAGATTCCTCATCGTGAGGGCAGCGCCGAGGTGCGTGAGGTATATGTGTACGTATACGTGCGACGTGTGTGCGGTGCGCGTGCTCGTTCAATCGTTTACTTTCGCGAGACGCGAACTAACGGGACGGATTCGCGACGAGTGCAATTGCATCGAGTGTCCCGCTTCAAACGCAGCGCGGCGATAGTGGATTGGCAACAAAGACCCGTTCTTATCGCTGAGGACGCTTGTCTGACATCGAACACGTCGCGACGTTTGTGTTTAAGTAAATAAAGTCGGGATCAGGTAGCTACGTACCTCGCGTTTTGCGTTGAAACGCGAGGTAAATCGTATAAATGTAAATGTATTATTCATTCTTTCGCTTTAAAAATAGCTGATTGCCACGAGAGTTGTTCGGTTGCTTCGCGCGATACAGTCTGTATCCGCGACCAACATTTATTTTTATCTTACGAGGTCGTGTAGAATATCTTATTTTTCGAACTTGACGTGACGGGATCTTTGTCGATCACGACATTCACAACTGTGCGCGATATCAAATGTACCTGGAATCTACATACGACATACAAGTTCTTATTCGGTGTGATACTCTATCCATATATATATATATATATATATCTGCACGTCAGCTGATTTAAATTACGCACGATTATACCGCTTACTCCATTTCCCGATGACGGATCACGACGGAACGAGGTTGCTAATGGTGCGCGTAATCGATGCGTGCGAGATACGCGACCGCGAGACCCATGGGAGTTCGATAAAGGAAATCTAATGCCGAGCTCGTCGTTCGGACATCACTATAGAACTTACCGTTCGCTCTCGGCTATACAATATCTCGTGGGAAGCTTCGTTCAGAAGCGCATTCGTGTGCGCGCCCGTGTATACGTAACGTACACACCGATCGCTATGCCTCTGCGTATACGGTGTTCTCGGCGTCGCGACGACTAGGATAGGAAAAATCAGAGCCGCGTATCTGACGTACTGTTTACACTACATATCGGCTCAATCGCGACGATATTGATGTATCGAAGGAATCGTTAAACCTTGACTAACATGCTTTTTCCCCTCGGCAATTATTCCTTGGCTAGATATTTTATTGCACGTTTTTATATTAGATAATAATGACAATGTACAGAGGTTGATCGAGCTCCCGTTCGATCGGAAGGTACAAAGTCGCGCGATTTAGTAGCGTGATGATGGCGCTAGTTAATCGCCGACGATTTTACGTCGCCGAAAAACGCGCTAATCGCTCTGCCGTTTTTCGCTTTGCGCTTCGAGCCGGGTCTCTACTCGGTAATTTCGTTAAGCAGCGCTTCGCGAGCCAACTAGAGCGTTGATGCATTTACGAGCTTGGTCGACCGGCCTCTTTTTGCAGGCGGTTTGTATCCACACGTTTCAAAAAGGAATATCCGTCGGCTTTAACCCTAGAACGCATGTATCATTTTTTTGACCTTCTAACGCATGACTGGGGGCAATATCGACCCCACGCTTTATTTGATCGTAAAACCGGTCCTACAGAAATAAAGGGCCTTTAAACCTACATGAATTTCTTCGTTTTTTAATAACGAAGAGAATGGTATGCGGTAAATTTAATTTTACTCAAGTTTAGTTAGTGAAAAATCCATTTAAAGACCGAAAAACGCAGAAAATCAGCAAAAACCTCTTTTTTTTAAACAAAAATTTGTATCTTTTTTTGTAATCAACCGATTTTCAATTTTCAAACGGGGTTTTAAAGAGGACACATTAGACTATTAGAAAAAAATTGTCATCGCTATGTTCTGTTCAAAAAATATATTTATTTGGGACTATAAAAATGAAGAAATTCGCAAAGTTGAAATATGGAAAAAGTCGATGAAAAAACCATAAAAAATTGTATTTCAAGTATTATTTTATTTTTATTTGATACAAAATAGTAAAAAATATGAAAAAAATGAAACATTATATCGCCCAGCCATTTTCTGCGAAATGTCAATCTTCTATAGGCAACGGGATTTTTACCGACTAAGTTGTGTGATATTTCGTCTTAAATAATATTTATGACTATTTATGCTCAGATTACGTAATAATACATGAAATATATTGATTCTAGCAAAAAAATAAAATTAGCTTACCGTGACGAAACTCAAACGGCAACTCACGACTGGGGTCGATATCGACCCCACGCCCGCTTTGCGACTGTGCTACTTCACTGCTAGCGAACAACTAACGCTGCGCCCGACATAACCCTACTTTTAGAGAGTTGAAATGAATTATGGTTCAGGTCCTGAGTCAATAATGTCACTCGCTAGCTCAGGAGCGTAGTTCAAAGTTCGCCTGGGGTCGAAATCGACCCCTCTCATGCGTTCTAGGGTTAATAATAGCGCTCTGGCAGTTCGTCAAGTGGCAAGAAAAAATTTTTATTTTGAGCTTCTTTCTTTACTCGGAAAAATAACATCTGAATTAACATAAAAAAGATATATGTTTGTGTGTGAGATATATTTCGCTATTAATGTTTTCTTTACATATATACTAATTAATTCTTTTTACTAATATTTTATAAAGATTTTAAGATAAAACGAGTCATTTTGAACGCTTGAAAAGTCACTGATCACTAGATCTTAAAGGCAGAGCAAAGAATACGACCAACTAAACTACTAAACCAAGCTCGAATTTATTCGACGCAGACAAAAACCAGAATCGTCGAATCTGCGGTAAATCGTAGCGTATTTTCGCAATTCGATTATAATGGCGAAGCGCGACGACGAACTTGTATGCTTCTCGCGGGATACGTTCTCGCGCAACGAGCGAGCGAGAGAGGATGCACGGTTTTTGTCGCATCGACTCGGTTTTCTCCTCCTGGGAGACGTGCGTGACACGCGTTCGCAAAAACGTGCGCGCACACGTGCTCCTGCGGCGTTTCACATCATGGGGCACGAGACGACGGCGACGTCCCCCGTCTCGCGGATAGAGAGAAAGAGAGAGCTTCGTTTGATACCAAGTTCTTTTTTTGCGTGTCCCATGATGATTCGTCGCCAACTGTGGACCAGATCCACCATTATTAAAGTCATTTTACGATTGCACGCGTTACAGCTGTTAAAAAGACTGTTGAAGTGTCCCGTTATATTCGACACGCCCCGAAGAACGCTTTTTTCGTGATTTCCAATATTCTCGATTAATTCTTTATATTAAGATATTTTTCACATGAGTCAGTACAATAATTCTCAATTTTCAACGCATAATCGTAATATCTAAGATAAATTTTTATCTAAGATAAATAAAAGATCTTCGTTTAGAATTGATATATATATTTGGCGATTTTAACGTTTCTACAATTTTAAACGTCATGTTTTAAATTTCAATTTCGATTTTTAATATCTACAGTTTTAGTTCGTCACAAGCTTCGGAAAATTTCGTATGTCGATAAGCTAAAATGACGAGCACCAATTTGCTTACGTGTATCCTCTCGAAGTAACGTCCGTAAACGCACGTGTTTTACAGGTGAACGCCTCGGGGGTGTTCGAGCTGAGGCTAAAGTCCTTCGTGAACGAGTTCGGCAAGGACAGCCTGGGCAAGTGCTGTTCCGGCAGCGCGTCCAAGACAGGCGAGTGCTCGGGGGTCTGTAAGACGAGGTTTCGGGTTTGCCTGAAGCAATACCAGGTGAAGATCGACACGACGTCGCCGTGCACGTATGGCGACGTCGTGACACCCGTTCTCGGCGAGAACAGGATTAATCTCAGCGCGAACGTCGCTTTGCCGAGCTTCACCAACCCCATCAGGTTCCCGTTCGAGTTCACATGGCCGGTAAGTCTTTTTACTATTTACTATATTCTAGATCGTGTTACGTTTATTATCCTCACAACCTAACATTCGCTCTTTCTCGAATTATTCCGAATGTTTTGGTTAACAAAGCTTCCTACATAACCGAGTGACAAGATTGTACGTGTCTCGGTTATCAACAGAAATATAATTTAAAATTTGATTATATTTAATGCTCGAAAAATCAAGAAGCTATTTGGACCACCCAACAAAATTTTTTATTGGGAGAAAGTTTATTAAACTTTTTATGGTTGATATATACAAGTAGTAGCAAGACACCTTGCGTGTCTAGTAATAGCATGGAACATTATACTCGTATATGTGCGTAGGATGAGTTCAACATTCTAAGGGATATATCCTTGACGAATTATACGCGATAATATATAAACTTATGAAAGGCGATCCGCTATGTGGTGCTATGATTAATCAAGTTTTGGTTTCGAAAGTCTGTGTATGAGTATCGTTAAAAATGTTAGAAATTTCATCAGAGATTCCATATGAATTTCGAAATATGTAGGCGGGTTTAAAATACGTTTGCGTGCAGTGTTTAACTCGAAGCGACCTCATCTTAGCGATGTAATTTCGATGCGCGTGCGATATATATGGGGAGACACACGTGCGTGCGTCGTGTAGTCGAGTAGGCGAGGGAGAAGTTGCACGCGCGTCGTCGGTCGCGTTGCATTTGCAACAGGTCGGCAGCGGCGGCCGTTCTCGCTCGCAACGACTTTGATTTTTGCCTCGCTTGACGCGCACAATTAACGAAAAGGGGGAAACGTGCTTTTTTTCCGTCCTTTCTCTCGCGTGCGCGTAACGCGCGTCGGCCGATACGAACGTGCAGGATCGACGCACTCTCTCGCATCTGCTTTTTCCCTTCCTACTTTCGCGCGCGCGTTGCAACGAGATCGTTATGGCGTACGGACAGGTTGATTGTGTTAAAGGAATGAGAGAGAGAGAAAGAGAGAAAAACACCGAGAGCACGTGTATAGGGGTTGCGTTTGCGTGGCACGTACGACGCGTGTTGCCAACGTCGCTTGCACGCGTGCATGCGTACGCAGCCGTCGGTGCAACCGAGAGAAAGAGAGAGATAACGAGGGCAAGAGATAGATAGATCGAGAAGGGGGAGGGAGGGAGAGAGTTGGCAGATGCCGCGGAGAAAGAGAGAAATAAGAGAAAGAGAGAGTGAACAAGGGGAGAGTAGCACTTGTCTTTCCCTCCTGCTGTTGTTGATGCTGCTTGCTGTTGCTGGCGTTCATAGTTCATAGGCGCCGAAATGTAAATATGGTAGAAGTAAATAGATAATATAATCGATGAAAGTCGTCGAATCGTAGATCGGAAAATTGACGATATCACGGTATAAAGATATTTATAATTTATTTATGTTTTATCTAGAGAGAGATATAAAAAAGTCGATATTACATATGAAGCATCGATAAGCGAGGTAAGGACATTTGTTGTATCTTATGACGAAATTATATAAAAAAGGTTCTCAAGGTGCATGTGATGTAACGTGATTTATAGAGTCCAAGAAATATTTATTCAATTCAATTTATAAGGCTCCAAACTATCTTGTAACTGCTATGTAAGTTTACACGCAGAATTTAAGCTCCACGTATTTATTTATCAGTAAATTCGGTAAACAATTTTTTTTACCGTTTCCACGAATGGCGATGTGTTTTCGAGCCGAAACTGCACGCCAATGTACAGCATCTTTGGACGCACGTCAATCTTCTCATATCGGTGCTCGCGCATTTCTGACTATGGTTCTGACTATGAAACCGCCGCTCCGCAGCAGATGGCCGGGGTCTTTTGCGCCTCTCCACACTTCCCACGTACTCTTGTCTTCGCTCTTTCTCTCTCCTGTTCTCTTCTCTCGCCCTCCGTGCTTTCTCGTGAGCAGAGTTAAATTTACTAACCCATATGGCGCCCCTCGCGCCCCCCTCTCTCTATCTCTCTCTCTGTCTTACACATTGACCGTTTTTCGAAGTAAGCGCACTGAGAGAACCAATCAGCATCACGGAAAAGCGTCAACGATAAAACCTCTTACACGGTTTTTTATGAGTAAATTTTCTTTTTGAAATATATAATAAGATACGTTGTGAATTTGTCGGTCCTGCCTACTTGGCAGGACTTGAGCCGGAGGCAAAATAAATTCACTTTCTCTTTCTCTTTCCCATCTATACCCGGGTGATACAGGCACGTGCGTGCTTCGACATTTACCACCGGTTGAACCCACAACTCGGCGGCTGATAGGATTATCGCACGATGCACCGATGTCGAAATTATCCCGAGAGCAGTTGCCGATATTCTACCCGGCATTTGCTTTGATGTAGCATCAAACGAAGTCGGTAGCGGCCCTCGGGTTCTCGGAAGACACGGTCACAGTTCGCGGAGAACTTTTGGTGGTTCCTGACCGATTTCTGGCCGACGCTCGTGTCGGATATCGCCGACTTCGCTTGGCGAAATAGCTCGAAACCGACGTAAGCCGCAATCGCTATTTGGAGTGCTCGATTTATTTTCGTAGCTTCAAAAGCAAGAACCGTTTTAACTACATTCTAAATCCCATATCGTAAGATCAGCTTTACATAAAGAGAATTGAGAAAAGTAGTGATGAGAAAGACCATATATAGTATAGATACATAAGCGTACTAATAATTTGTTTTTTATTTTATTTAATACTATCGTGACAAATAATTTACATAAACGGTTTGTTACATGACGCGTTTCTACAGCACGATATAACGAAGGACAGTGAAAAAGTGAATTAACTCGTTGTTGCCGCTGATTACGGCCGAGTTCGCAATTAGTAAATTGACTCGCGACTCACGAGCCGTACTTACGCACGAGCATTGGACGAGCGAGAACCGATAAAATAGCTACTATAAATAACAGTTACGTGCAATGCGCGTAAATCACTTCCCTGTGGTGTGCGACTGAGATGCGCGAATTAATGGCCTTTCCATCACTGCAACTAGGTTCATTAAATGTTCGTGCGTACAATTAGCGACACAATTCGACGAATCTAAGAATGAGTTTCGCGATTTATTAAAAACAATCGTTTTACCGACTACATGCACAATTTATATATATTTCAGTGAAAGCTAAGTCAGGTGAAATTTTAATAACAGATTTAAAAAAATAATTTTTTTATAATTTTTTTTTAATTAACAAAATTGGGTTTTTTTTTTTTAATATTAACATAGAAATTCCAGAGAAACTTTCCTAAAAAGCAAATGAACATTCTCGCCAAAGCAATTTTTTTTCATACTTATTTCTTAAATTATTTGTCGGTGGGCGCCCCGAGGAATGCTTGTGGTATGTCATTCGGCGGCATGCGTCGTCGTCTCGATACATAATCGTAACCTTCGCAGACGCTGCAATCTCTTATGCGTGCGTGCGTGCGTGCCGCGGTCTCTTATGCGCGCGCCTTAATTGGCTTTACGTTCGTGTACACGAGCCGCCTTATTAAAACAGCACGAGCTGCACGAGGCGACTAGCGACAGTGCGGCTACTGTGCTCGATCGTTGCGCACGCTTCTCGCGAGTGAGCGCACCGTCGCTCGCGGGGCGCGCCCGCGCCCGCGCCGCGCCGTACAGCGTTGAGCGTTACACGATTTTCCGCGCGCACTCGCGCTAATAGCACGCACGCTCACTCACTTGTTTGTTCGCTCCATTCTTTTCCCGCTTTCGTTACTTGTCGCATGGGAATTCCGCCGTCGTGCCATTCTATTTTTAGCCGATCACCGTAACTTTTTTTCGCGATAAATCTCACGCATTATCGTAAGGTAGACGTTGACGTTAGAGTGGTCAGAGGAATACTAAAGTACACTCGGCTATCGATATTCGTCTCGTATTGCTATAGCATTAATTAGGAAAATTGTCAAAGAAAATTGCAATTAATCTGTAATGACAGAAATAACGTAGATAATTGAATTTCAATTCAGATGTCTACTAAATATTGATTTTTACGAATAAAAAGGGTATCGGATGGATTCACTAGCCTATAAAGCAATTTGTATTTTTATATAGATGTGATTTCGTATCAGACGATAATATTGCCAAAATTCTAACGAGGGATACTATACATTAGCGTCATAAGCATTCTTAAATGCGTTTTCGTGGAACGCGATTGCGAGATCGAGACTCGAGGAAGAACAGCGAGAGGCAGAGGACGAGGGAGCCGCGAAAGTGATGGGAATCGCGTTGCAGGAAGAAGGGAGAGGAAAGGTGGGGCTCGAAACTAAGGCGGCTAGCGAGCGAGCAGGCGAGCCGTGGGTCCCACGGCCGAAAAGGCTGCGTGATTCGCGTCCCAGACGAAGGCACGAGCGGCGAAAGGTCGAATGAACGAACGAACGAATGACTATACATGTACGGGGGGTGGCGACAGTAGCTAGGTGATTCGGCGCATCGCGACGCGGCTTACATTTAACACGAATTATGTAGACGCGAAGGGAGAAAAAGGAGACGACAACACGACGCGACAGCAACGGCGACGGCGACGGCGACGGCGACGCTCGATTCCCGAAACTCCGCTGATGCGTATTTTTAGTTCCGCCGCGCGTGCGAGCTTGCGAGACTCGCACGCGATCGACCTCTTTCCCTACCGGCGGTTAATTCCTATGTCTGCGTGCGGTACCTTCCTTCCTTCCTCCTTTTCTCTTCCTTTTCGCGTGCGTGTCACAGCACGAACTACGGAACTTAGAACCTATTACGCGTCGACAAAGTTTTATTTCGATTCGAGACCTTCTCTCGAAATCAACGAACATGTTTTTAGCGAAAGGATACACTTGTTATTATTTAGGTATATATATATATATATAAGATTTATATATATTTTCCACATATTCTTTTTTTATACTAATTAATTTTTAATAATTGTTTAAATGGATTTTATTTGGCAGATGTACAAATAATATACTCCTCAACATAGATTAAAAAGGATTTATAACAATAGAATGGATTCCCCATGAATTGCGATCGAAGCAATACGCTATTTGTTTGTAACGGTAAAACTCGGCAAGTTTCCTTTCGCTGCAATCGAGTTCAAGTTTTACTCCGCGAGAGTACAAAAGTATTGAGTAACGGCTGGTGCGTCGCTTCCCCGATGCACTTCCGATCTTCTCATCTCCCAGATTCTTGTTACGACATCGCTCGGGGTGCCCGTTTACGCGGAAGCGCCGCTTCTTAATCCATCCCATTTCCTCTCCCAGACCTTGTTTCCTGTTACTCTTTTGTCGCGCGCATATGGTCTTTCTGGCTATAAAAAAAGGGAACCTTAAATATATAAAAAGGAGGGGAGGGGGAGAGAGAGAGAGAGAGAGAGAGAGAGAGAGAGAGAGAGAGAGAGAGCCTCACATAATAATGGCGAAAATAGGTTTTTGTCTCAAGGCTGCTTATTGTCACTTTTCGCGATGGTGTGCAGGCAACATCATTTTCATATAACTTTTGGAGCGCTATGTTCAGAATGACTATACAAAGTCCGTTGAACAAACATGTAAAAAGTGTGAATATAGGAAGTATTTATTTTATTCTAAAAAAAAATGATATTCACACGCGCTTTTAACGCTTCATTCTATAATTGTTACTTCCGTAGAATTCGATCGAAATTCCTGTTACAAGGCGTCACTGTTTACCCAGTCACTCTTTCTTCGGCAACTTTTGTCTTTTCCCCCATAACGCGCCATCGACAAAGCGAAAATATGGTTTGTAAGCGTGTATCTGCCCTCACCCTTTCTCCCTCGTCACGTGGTCATCGGGCAGGTACGCATCACCTGATGCACGCGCGTGGGTGAACCTTATTGACTGATTGACTGACCAACTGCTCGTTTCTTGAACGATGTACGGTCGCACGAGTGATATCATTATCGATTCCATCGTGCGAGTCGTTTAATTCCGGTTAATTCTTAAAATCATTTTTTATATTATATGATAGTGTCACAATATTGTATAACGACCGTGTTTTTACAAATCGAGAGAAAACTTTAACTATAATGTTCTTTTCTTTTTTTAACAAAAGAAGGCTCTTGATGTTTTTTTCATATTGATAACGAAACTTTTGTATGCAACGAACAACGATTCGTAATTGATTACAATAAGAGTTGAAAGTTGGAAACAGTAATGGCCAGTCCGATCGAAGCGTGCATTAATAAAACAGGTCGCATCGCTTCGCATTAAGAATGGCCCGTGAAAGCGTGACTTTTGTTCGCATTACGGCGAACGGGGAAGGAATAGAGCGGGAGCCATTCATGTTGATTCCACTCACGAGTAATTATCCAATGTTACTTTTCGGAATATTCGCCTAGCCTCCAATTTCTCTAATTTCGAAATACAGCTTATAAGTAACACCCTCTATTATTTCCTGAAATATAATTTGAAAATATTCCGAAAGATTTCGACTCTATTTGCGATATCTTTCTTTCTCTTGTTCGCACGTTCGGTTTCATATTACAATATTACATATACATATCGGCTGTATCGCGACTGCCTAGTGCCTATCGGTGTCCTTCCGTCTGACTCGTCTATTTTTACCGCGTCCTTTCATTCCTGGATGTGCCGCGCTGCTCGGCGCGTAGCGACGGGCGTTCTCGGGGATTAGGTAACGCGTTTCCGCGATGACTACAGGGACGATGGTGAAATTTTCGCGGCCGCCTTCGAATCGAAAGGAGGAAGAGGAAATCGCGGATAACGAGCGACGACACTATGCCGCCGACGACGATGCATTTACATGTAGACCGTTCGCTCTCTCCGTCTCTCCTCTTTCCTCTACGCGACCGTCTTCCGCGATGATTAATACGCGCGTATATATACGCGCCCGCGCTCCGAGATTGCAGGCTACGTCCTGTTGTACGTGAAGAAACGCGAGTCGACGGAGAAAGAGAGAAAGGAAGCAGACGAGAAGAAGAAGCGAATCACTGGATAGAGAGGACGGTCTACGTGAGAGTTGAAGCGAGAGAAACGACGAGAGAAAGAGAGCGAGAGGGAGATCGAAAGAGGAGCACACGCGGGCCCGAGAAGAAGAACGACAAAGCAGCGCGGCGCGGCACGGTGGTTCGGGCTGACGGCGGTGAAGAAGGGAAAAGAGAGGCGAGAGAAGGTGGAGGTATGCTGCGCAGCCGTGGGAACCGACTGCCGAGCGAGCGAGCAGCTCGCTCTCCTCTCTTTCTCGTTCTAGCGCAGCGGCCGTCGCGCCTGCCGGCTCTCGCTCTGTCGTAGCAGCCGCTCCGCTCCGCGCCGCGCCTGTCGCCTCTCCCTCTGTCGTATTCGGCCTCTCGCTCTAGCACGCGCACCGTCGGCACCGAGAGGACTTCTCTGATTCTTCTTCTTCTCTCTCTCTCTCTCTCTCTCTCCTCCTCCTCCTCCTCCTCGTCATCCCTCGCGTCCGCAAGGAAAAGGATCGGGCTAGGACGCGTTTCCTTACCTACCTCCCTTCCTCCTTCCCTCTCGGGCATATCCTTGCCGTCCTCGCCCGATCGTCTTTATCGTCCTGTGGATTTCTCAGCCCGCCTTCCGCGACCGGCGGTCGCGCTGGTCGTCAGCAATCGCCGCTACCGCTACCGGTGCACACGCATACGTACATACACACACCGTACCCGCCGAGGCGCATTGTTCCCGCAGAGAACCGCGCCTTTTTTCGAACGCCTGGTCGCGATTCCTCGCCGATTTCATTCCAATCCCCCGTAATAAATTAGCGGACGATCACGGTGGCATTTGTCTTCTCGGCGATTTATTCTCTCCTTTTTTCTCTCTTTTGCTCCTGATTTGTTGCTCTTACCACAAGGTACCTTACGATCTTTTTTCTCTCGTTTTCGTTAAGTACACGTCCCGCGTGTCTAAACTTCGAGACGCGTCCTTGCCGCGAGAGAAAAAGGCGGTATAGCCCTGTTTCTCGTCTCGCTTCCGTCTACGCCTACTATGTTCTGCCCTCGTGTTCCTCGCTTTTTCGCCCTTCTCGCGTGTTCGAGGCTCTTGTGCCTTGGACCGGTCTCGAACTACGTCTCGCACATTCGGTATCTCGTCGTGAAAGATGTGTGTATATGTGTGTGTGTGTGTGGTGCACCACAACCTGCGCTCCTCTCTTTCTCCATTCGCTTTTTTTAGCAGAGACAAATTGCTCCCTCGTCCTTCAACCCTTTCGCGGCGAAGGGCGAATGCGTACCTGTACCTGTACGCGGTCCATACTTACGCCGCAAAGTTAATTTTAGGTGGAAATATCCATACAAGTATGCGAAATATGCAGGAAATAATGATCGATAATGTTAAATAATAATATGTTTTCTCGTAAGAAACTAATTACTTGCCGGAAAAGTCGATAGATAAAATTTGAATAAATATTTCCTTGATTTCATTACCGAACATATATCTAAATATTGATTTATTTCAACATTTATATACTGTGTAATCTTATTGCTGTATTATTTTTTGCCTCGCGGTTTTCGTTTTGCACGTCGAGATTGCGTTTAAAGCGGAAGGAAAGCTCGCGGAAGATGAGAGAGCGCGGTGCGTAACGGAGTTCGCGCATAAATTTCCATGTGCGAGATGACATTCGCCATGGGATTACCGAGGGAGACTCGTTTACGGGAACTCGGGCGAAACACGGGCGGGAATAACGACGCCGGCGGATATAAACATTTATTATTCTCCGCGTGGCAACGACTAACGAGGTCGCGCATAATACCGCGAGCCGCGCGGTGCTCTCTTTCTGTGTTTACCGTACATGCTCATGCGACGTTAAATAATTAAACGACGTATTATCACCACACATACGTGTAGCGTAGGGTATGCTGCGTCCAGCACGTACGTGTATTACACCGTGTGGCCTCGTCGCGACATGTCCAAGTGACTGTAGTGCTGTAGTGCCTCGTGTGGTTTCTCGGCGACGGGGGAACATCATTACGGTATTTACGAGCTGTCGTTTCGAGTATCTCTACTTGGTATCCCTCAGCCTTTAAATTACGTCGCTCGGAACAGCCATGTGTGTACAACGGGCACCCAAGTTTCCTGCGTTTCCTGTCTCATTTGGGGGGGCTGTTCCACGGTCGCTTTGGAACAGATTTCTTTTTGACTCTTAACTTTCGAATTCGTAATTGAACAGATTTTATTTTGTTAATTAAAAGTATATTAGGACGAAAAGAATTAGTCGAGCAAGTTAATCAACAATACAGGAACGATCTTAAAAAATTACCGAAGATTTCGTGAAATCGGGAGAATCAACGTAAATTGAACTGGCAGAGACAAACTGGCTAACGACATTTCGTAGATGATTTATTTAGCGCAATTGATCGTAGTTTTCACATGTCAGCGCACTTAGCACGCGCGCATGTGTATCTCAATGCGACGCGTGATTTACACGGAGGGTACCTCATGTGGTTATATGGAAGTTGACCCCTGTGGGGTTGCAATTTCCCCTCGTGCCTGGACGATAACTCGAAAGGGGGTGATTTTCGCGCGTGTCGGCCCCCTTCCTGTCCTCTTTCGCGTTCTGCGGGTCCCCTCCCTGACCTCCCTCTCCCTTTACCAGTGACGCGTAACCGTTTCTCCTCGTTCGTTCTTGATGTGCACGCTCGTCGTTCTGCCGGCGGGCGGACGCGTGGCAACGCGTGGCAGGTGTGCACGTGACGCAGCACGTCGCAAAACGTTTAATTTGTTGTTAACCCTTTCACCACGGAAATATTTCCTTTAGCGTTACCGTTATATTTCGAAAGTGCGCACGGTCGAAAAATATGAATGACGCGCACTTTTTTAATTATCGGCATTAAACCTAATTACAAGACTTATTAATTTTGTCTGAAATTTTTGCTTGAATTCTCCTTTTGCTTTCCTAAACGATTATATGACAGCAATTTTTTTTAATTATTCTGATTAGAAACGCACGAGACTCACGTAACCTTTTTTCTGTTTACAGGGTACATTCTCGCTGATAGTGGAAGCTTATCACGATACGGACAACAGCACACATCAATCGGCCGGTGAGTGTAATTTCTTTTTTTTTTTTTACTTTTTTAGATTCAAGATAGATCTTTACGAGAGTCGGCGAGGAGATCGGCCGTTGTTCCGCGAACAATCGTCGCATTTTCATTGTTCTATTCAGTCTCTATTGCCGCTGGTCGTTCCTCGTTTGTAACTGCGCGTTATTACGGCAACGCGTCTCCGTTGTGTCATACCGTTGTGTCGTCGACCAAGAGCTGCGGGAGAGAGAAAAGTG
>NW_020213681.1:147575-148282 GCF_003070985.1 Temnothorax curvispinosus | reverse complement strand
AAAACTGCCATTTGTACAGACAGATCTCGCGCGTACAATGTACGTTACATTTGTTTCCGTTGCGTCAACTGAACGTGTCCGGGACGCATTGGGCAGACACCCGACTTGAGAGTATCCTATTCATTCCCAATTGATATAAGCGCGTTAGTGTGTTCTCCGCGATGCGTACGCATGCACATATACACGTATGAGCGAAAGGAACTCCAGCAGTGGTCGTGGTTCCACACGTGACTTACGTCACCGTCGATTGTCAACCGCTTTTTCCTGGCCAGTCTCTCGTGCTCTCTCTTCTCTCTCTCTCTCTTCTTTCTCTCTCTTCTCTCTCTCTTCTCTCTCTCTCTCTTTCTCTCTCTTTCTCTCTCTCTCTCTCTCTTTCTCGTTCTCTTTCTCTCTCTTTTTCTCTGTCCCTCTCTCTTCTCTTCTTTTTACAAACAGAACACCGTTGCACGTTGCACCGCGACTCGCTCGCTGCACATCACCCGACGCACTCAGGAGAGCGCACCTGCCTTCTTTCGCATGATAATAACGACGGCGATAATTGGCCGCCTTTCCTGCTCGCTCCACGTGTCAACCGGCGACAGAGAGAAAAAAAGATCGTAGAGCTGTATCTTGTTTTTGATTGAGGAAGTCAATGAAAATCAATAGTCTAGTCCACTTTCTTAAAATCTGGAGAAAAAATTAGTCTTAAAGTTTAGATCGTTTAGAGA
>NW_020213681.1:106144-147475 GCF_003070985.1 Temnothorax curvispinosus | reverse complement strand
GTCGCGTTCGGGTTTTACGATCCATTTCGCTAAATAATCGGCGCATCATTTTTTCGCGCAGGAACAGCGAGGCGGAGGCAAAACGCCGCTGGCTGCGTGCCAGCTCTTTCTCCTTCTTTCTCTCGAAGCTATACTTCTTCGGCAGCCGCTCGTTTCTGAATGAACAATAGAAAATGTCTGCTACGCGCCGGCGCTGCGCGTCATTAATGAATACCTTGAATCGGTCTGGCCTCGAGCACGCCGGGTGTTTACCGGGTGTATACGTGCGCGGACCGTGGTCAAGTAGAAACGAGCGGCAGCGATCTCTCATGGTATAGCCAATGTCCATCCTAATATGTCCGGGGGAAACAGCAGCAGGAAGTTGTAACTTCGCCGATACACGGTTGGTAGCGCGCAACGTAATCATCTTTCAGTGAATGTAAACGTGGATTAATTTTTTCCGCGCCTCTTTGCGAATATCGACTACGTGCTGGAACGGCTCAACTCGATCCTATTACATACTTACATCATACGTGTACATCTTGCATACTCGTGTTCTGAAAGTCTCTGACATTTGTTAAGATTTAAAAAATTCAAACAACTTCCTAAATATGTATATCTATTAATCTATTTAATGAAAATACTGAATGTTGATGGTACTGTGGTGATTATTTTGCTTAGAGATTTGTTGATTACATTATTTAGGACAGTTGTTTCTAAATAGTTATGATTATAATGAATTATCTTTTTAATAAATATACGTCTTTCCCAAGCTTTATAAATCGATTCATTCTCGATTATGTTTTGCTCCGCGCATTTCAAGTAGCGGAGCTCTCTCAGAATCGAACTTGGAGCGATGTAGCGTGCGAACATCGGCGTTTTCGGAACTCGTAACAGCATCACCTGGGAAGATAGCCCAATAAACTGCCTCTCCCTCTTTTAGATATACTCATCTCACTCTTCTCCCGTTCCTTCTTCCTCTCTTTCTCTCTTTCTTTCATTCTCGACTCCCGTTTCGCCGACAGCCACTTCCCTTCTGGGAAGAGAGGCTGATCTGACTCCCTCTTTAAGTATCCTCGGGCACGCCATCGGCGAAAACCTTCGTCCTTTTGTTCCGTCCTCGCTCTTTCTTTTCTTCGCTTATTCGTTTCTTCGTTCCTTCGTTTCTTTCTTCTCGATGCGCGCGGTGAATAGAAAGAGAAAGAGAGCACCCAGTGGCGTGTGATCGAAGGATTTCTCTCATTGTCAGCAAATCAGCGTTATCAGGTGACAGCAATATTAATTGAGTCTCTTTGAGTTACAAAATTTTTTCGGCCCACAATACGAGAATTATATTGATAAAATATTTTAATTCCGCAATTAATATCAGATATTAATAATTATATTAGTTATTTTATTAATAAAGGAGCTACATAAAAAACAGTTTATTAAAGGAACTTTCGTTTTTGAAGTAATTTTAGTAACCGCATTTCTAGATGCGTTTAATAATAATAATGATAATAATTTTGGAAAATATTGATATCGCGTAATTCCTCTTCTATGATAATGGAAGCACAGATTGCGGAAAACTTAGGAGTTTTTAAACTGTCGTTGTGTTTAAGTTATTATCATATACTCTCTTCATCCATCAGTGATAATTTTTGAATAATATTTTCGAATCACTGGGATTTGTTCGTGCCTTTTCACGGCTACGCTATTGATCTTACTACACGAGATAGACCGCAGTGGAATCGGTGGGCCCCGGTACGCTACCGGTTCGGCTGTGCGAGAGCGAGGCGCACGGACACGCGCGTGCACCGAAAACCGGTGCCGTGAGATGCAGGTTTTTCGGTAGGGCACCTGATCGTAGCCCCGGATCCTAATCTGTTGGAGCTATTACGATAATACGCCCTGGTGTAAGGAAGGTTGTAGCCTCCGCTCGTTCGTTCGCTCATCCATTCGTTTACACGAAAGCGAGTAGAGACACCGGACGAGAAGACGAACCAGAGGCGAAGACGAGACTGAAGTGAGAGAAAAAGAGAGGAACAGGATAAGAGAGAAGGAAAGGAAGAGAGAGGAAGGAAGGACGCCTCTTTCCCAGAGCCGCAACGTGGTATACTCGCTTACTCTCTTTGTGCCGGATGCGTGCCGCCGACAGAGTAGCAATAGCGGACGAACGTCCGGTCTGCCCCCCCCCCCTCTCTCTCTCTCTTTTCTTTCTTCTCTCTCCTCTCTCCTCTCTCCCGGAGGCCGATGCACTTCGATCGCATCATTGGGTGTAGCGGTGCACCTCGTCGCTCTGCCTCAGTGCTGATCGCGTCGACTAATTACTATCACATCGCGTCTCATTGTTACCTGATGCGAACTCATCATTAATTTGGCGATTTACATTTTTTTATCGGGATATCTGATGTATCTATGATAATCACAGCGATACGATGTTTCTAAAGTAATATAAAAAATGTATATACATATATAATGCCTTACTTTGCAATTTAAGATACCATATAAGATTATTATAAGGAAGTTTGAATAGCTTGATATCGAAATCACTCAAACGAAACATGGTCTCATGGTCTCATGGTCTCATGGTTTTTTCAGAGAAAGTACTGATCACGCGGTTGACTACCCAGAAGTGGCTGGACGTCGGGCCAGACTGGACCGTGGACGAGTACAAGAGCGCCCATTCGCAAATGAAGTATGAATATAGGGTGACTTGCGCGCCGCACTATTACGGCAAGGGTTGCGAGGACCTATGCCGGCCGAGGGATGACAACTTCGGCCACTATAGCTGCAGTCCGAGCGGCGAGCGCGTCTGCCTCACTGGCTGGAAAGGCGACTATTGCAACACCCGTAAGTACATTATGTTCATCATTCTGCCATTCATGACCGCACCGTATTTTAAGCGGTAGCGCGGACACCCTGGTCGCTATTTATTTCCGCGTTCTCTATCACGACTGCACGCGCGCATCAGACATATCGTTTTATCTTTCTCAATTTGTAATAGTAACGATAATCATTTAGGCTAAAAAGAACCTACCAAGTAACGGCTAATCACTATTGATGAATGAATCGTGACGCGATTACGAAAGTCGTTAGGGAATTATCAAAGACTGCATGCTTGTTTTACGTTCTCTCAACGTAATCCCGCATTTCTTCCAAGGATTTTGCGATGCACGCGGTTATTAACAGGCAACGCTGCTGCCTCCGCGATCCCTACCGACGTCGAATATGCACGCTACCTCGGTAAACGACGATACTCTCGCGAATTGCCCGGCGCGGCTTGCCGAACGAACCGTTCCTCGCGTTCTCTCTCGCTCTTTACGTTCTTTCAAAGCCCGGTGTCTCGCCGCGCGAAGGAGAGGCCCGGTGTAGTCGGTGGTGGTGGTGGTGGTGCGCTGCAGCGCGGCACAGCCGAGACTTCGAAGCGTGCAGCAGCTTCCCACGCTTGGCTCGCGCGTGTGCGAGTATTTCCTCTCTTTCTCTCTTCCACTCCCTCCTTCGTCCGGCTCTCTTTCTCTACTCTTCTCCGTTCCGCGGCCTGACTGTGCAGCATCCCTCTCTTTTTCACTCTCGCGTACCTGCGAGCCGACCGCGACCTAATCCGTGTGCACGTGTAATGATCCGAGATTGTGTGAGCGAAGGAGGCAAGGGGGCGAAATCTGCCTTCGTGTGTGGCTCTCTCTCTCTTTCTCTTACGATCTATCTTTCTTTCTCTCATTCTTCTCTCTTTCATTCTCCTTTTCCGTCGAGACTCGGTCGAGACTCCGCGCGAGTCGGATGGAACGGTCGTGTCTGTTACCGGAGTCACAGTCGTCGATGTCGAAGCTCCTGGCCTCTGATGCGTACAGGTTCGTATCCGCACCTGGTGTCCGACTGCGTCTGACCTGTACGTACAAAGGTGCTTTTATTCACCAGAGGAAGGGACTTTTCATTCAAAGAATCCAGGACTCGTTTTCACAGATTGTGTCGAATTGTTCGAACAGACAAAAGCTAACCGTTGCTCTCCGACCACGCCAAGTGTCGTCGAATAACGTCTTCAGATTTCGCGAGGAATGTGAGAAAAAAATTCGGGAAAAAGCAATGTATCATTCTGTCTGTTTAATCCTGGAACTGGAGTTTGTATTACTTAAATTATGGTGTTAGAATATTACGTGATCCCAAATCATTTCAAAGTAGATAATCTATAACTTGCATTTTTGTGTAAAAGATAATATGAATATATATCATAAGCGTGTTTTCTATCTCGTTTATACGTTTTTACGCATAGAAAATATCTGTTCCAATATTGAAGGTTAACGTTGTTCAATCTTACGAGTTTAATGTATGAAGCTATACGTTACGTCTTGGATCATATTCCTCGAGGTTTCCACTTTTCCACGAGCTTTCTTCGTTTATGCCAATTCTCGGTTCCCGAATTCCATACTTTCTCGAATCCGATCGAAGTGAAAGATCGATCGTAGGCGAAGTCTCTCCGTGTGTGGGGCCTCGTCGGTCCCCGGTCGTTGCACTCGACACCGAGTGCTCGGGGCCGCCGCGATCGACAAAGTTCGCGCGTCGATTACTAATGGACTACTTTTCATTTTGTAGATATTCTTCGACTATCGTTCGACGAGTCAGTTGTTCGAACAATTTTTTAGAACTTGTATCGCATTCTCCAATATTGGAAAAAGTAGGATTTAAGAGAATTTTTAATACAACCAATGATCTTCATTGACATTTGACTTTTAATTCATATCACTTTTTTTGCTGGTAAAACAGACGAGACTGTAAAAAGAAAATCGATTTCGAAACGCGTTTACCAAAGTAATGATATGCAATAAACCTCGATTGTCCGCTACCGCAATATTTCACACGATTATGCAGCCTAACAAGAAGCGGCAAAATCACTGTCGCGCTCTCGCTCGACGAGCAATCGGCCGCGAAACGTCAGGAAATACGACGATATAAATCACGAACGGCAGACTCTCCTTCGGAACGAGTCTCGCGAGAACACAAAAGGACTTTCACTTCTTCGGAATCTGCTGAAACGGTCGTATCTCGCGTTCGATTTCGCTACTTCCGCGTTGTATCTTCCCGAATTTTAACAGTGCATTTTTCTTTATTTTTTATATATCTTTTTTACGTATTTGTGTTAATGTTCTAGAGTACAGAAATTGTCGTGCAGAAATTTGATTATATCATTACGATACTGTAATCATAGATGGATTTACGTAAAAATTGTCACCTTCCGAAGAGATTAATGATGTCGCAAGTGCGTTAATATGATTTTTGCTTACTCGAAGTCGCTTTATCATCTATTTTTCCTCATCCATTCGTCTAAGGTTTCGTACCCCCTCGTCTAATCTAAATCGATATCCAGAAAGTACTTGTCATCGGACATTCTCGCGACCAAATTGTCGCATTTTGCCGAACATGCACTTTCTCTGCAACGGCTTCGATCGCGTATGACGAAGGGTTAACTCGCTCTATCCCGTTAACCCCTTGGTGAGAGGGGTGCTTCGGTCGGTAGGTCGAGAATAGACGATCGGGCACGCCGCCGCAAGCAGTCGAACTCTTTCGGGGGTGCCGATACGTAAGCGTTATATAGGGGTTGCTGGCGGGCGCGCAGAGAGAGAGCAGCTGCAACGCGCGAACGAGCCGGCCTGAGCGAGTTGGGCCCTGACAGCTGCATCGAGAGGACGGTGCTTTAACTAACAGCTGCCCTGTTACTCGCACTCGCAGTCCACGTACATTCCGGCTCCTCTATTCCCCTCTCTTTTCTCCGTCCCTTCTTATTCCTGCAGTTTTTGTTACCCCTCTGCGAGCAACGCAGCACTTTTCCGAATGTACCTTCGATGTCCCCTTTTATCTTTCGGTCTACCTGACGGAACTTTTCAAGTCGAATTGTGCCAATTGTGATATAAGCTTAGCTTAGAGTGACCTAGACTTTAACGAGATCATCATTAAATAAGGCAGGCAGTAATAATAGCTACCTTTAGGGATATGCTATTCAATCGAAAATTCGTATCGGTTTTTGCCTAAAAACTTGATCACAATACATGTAATTTCGATGAAAAGACTAATTCTTATAATCCTCTAAGTGATTTTACGAGTCAACGAAAATTTTGAATACTAAAATCTTGTTTATATTTTATATCCTATAGAAAAATTGTGGCGGTGTTCTTCTTTCATCTGACTTCTATAAGTAATCTCGTGGGCTACATTTAGCAGGTAGTGTGCCATAATACGGCAGGTATATATATATATGTATATATAGGCGTGGCAAAAGATGGTGACAATTATTCTCGCAGGAAGGAAAAGAAAGAGGTTTTGAGAAAGGAAAAAAAGGTGGACAGTGGTTTTTCATCAAGGGAAGTCGGTGCTGATGACCGTTTTGAAAGGAAATCTGTGGCCGTGGATAGAAAATCAATAAGTACGTTGCGGAACTAGAGAACTTCGGGGTGTACGGTGTATCAATGGGCTGTGTGGCTACGTATGTCTTTCTTTGTCTCTTTTTCTTTCTCTGTTTAGGACGTTTCAGACGTTAAAAGAACCGATGTGCAAAAGTCGGCAGATTCATTCAAAATGACATTTGCGAATGTATTATATGTGTATGTTACCTGCTATTCAATATATATATGGTCTCAATATAGTATTCAGTAGGCCCATTTACATGCAATAATTTTTTAAAACTTTATCACTTATATAGATTATTAATTTTGTGATTAATTGTTTGTTTTATGCAAATATCTAAACTAAGATTTGTCCCTATATATGTTTGAGTATTAAAAAAAAAAATATTTTTAAAATTAAAGCGGTTTCTCAATTGCATCAACGTCCACAATTTTCAGAATGTAATTTCAATTAACATTTAAAATATGTGGTGAAGTAATAGTTAATATATAGCAAAATATAATAAGTAAATATTAATTAATTAATTAGGTCAGCTTGATGATATGAAAATGAAAACAAGCTAGTTAGTATTGTTTAATTATTAATTTCAATTGACAGTAAAATGTACAGATATCAAAATAGAAATGAATAATTGTTATTATATTATTTCGTGTTATCGTTACCAGCTTGACCTAATAACCGTTTCAATCGTTTACAGTGTTTCATAAAGCCCTGCGGGATATATAATTTGCAATTCGTTGTATTATATATAAATATAATTTAATTGCTCGTTGTTTTGTTAAATGCTGACTATATTCGAGAGCTCATATCAATATTCTGTTAGATACAATGCTTAATTTGAGAAACGCATCGTTGAAATATCGTGTCGAATGAAATGCGGGAGGATCTTCGACGTCTTCTTCTCGGAACACTTTGGTCGGCTTGGAAGATCAGCGTTCCGCGGGAGGAGAACACACGGCGAATTTATAGCCCACCTCGCAAGGTTTTATCTCGAAAAATCGCAGCGGCCACAAATCGGTCGTAAATAATCCTCGAAGGGCAAGATTTGTCGCGGCTTACGAGATTTGTTTAGTCACTGGTTTCTCCCCGTCGCATCTCCTTCCTCTCGCCAGGGAGAAAAGGACCCTTCTTCCCTTTTCTTCTTCTTCGGCAACGGTATGGCGAAAAGGTGGTATACTAAATGGGAAGAGGATGAAGGAGAGAAGGAAATGGTGGAGGCAGGGAGGGTCGCAGTGGAATCTCTGCGATTCGGTCGTTCGTCGACGATACACCGACGGCCGGCGAGGGCACGAGGAGAAGAGATCGCGGCGGCTCCGACGGCGGGGCTAAGGGGGGTCGTATCTCTCGTTCTCCGCTCTATAAATACCATACTCCTTAGCGCTCGGCCTGTGCCATGCTATACCGCGCGCTGCACCGCGCCGCGCCACACCGTGCCGTGCCGGAGTTGGTCCGTCCGTCCGTCCGTCCATCCGACCGGCCATGGCGAGTAAGAGAGTCGGGCCGTTGCGCTCGGTGCCAAGGTCACATGGCCCTCGTGCTGCTGCTAGTCCTGCTCGCCGGCCCTGCTTCGCGCCGAACCGTGTCGGAATCGTCGAACCGCCGCCCTCAACCCTTTCATTCACCGGCATCGAGCGTATACCGGGATTTTTTCTTTCGATTTCCAACCTGGTTTTTAGTCTCGACGCTGATCGACGCCGTTGGCAAAGTCGTTATTTTTATCGAGCGTTTTATCAGACTGACGAAGTTTAATTAATCCCTGTGGTAATAACAGCGGCATGATTGAAGACGGTGTTCTAATAAACTTTCTTGCACAATACATTAGTTTTTAGACATGAATTTTGGATTTAACGTTTTTCGAACCTGTCCGCTTGCGTTGATAACTGACCACGCGAAATCGTGGTCGGTTATCGCGCTGTCGTGTCTCCCTAAAAGAGTTAACAAGGTGACGAAGAAGGAATCTAAACGGGTGAATCCATCGATTCCTCGCATACTTACACGCGGCGCGGAATTAATGAAATTGTGTCACGCATCGTTCGATGTGTGTCGTCTAGTTCGCGAATACCCCCCCCCCCTTTCTCGTGAGGAAGGGGAAATTCGCGCTCTCGGTAGTTGGCCGGTAGCCATCGAGTTTACGTATGCGGCAGGAAAATTAGTCAACTAGGTACCGAGGCGATACCAGAAGCAAACGCTATACCGCACGTGATGCGTGTCGCTCGCCTCGCCTTTAAACGGCCCGCATCCGGGGTGCCGTTATAGACGTTCCCCCAAATTCGACCGAGTCATTCGTTTGTGGTTTACTCGCCCGATAAACAAATGGAATACGCGTCTTTTGTGAGGTACCACCACCTGTTAATTTTTCCGTTTCCCGTATTAACGTTTTAATTATTTTGACTAGCATTTTAGATATAAAAAAGGATAAAGTTTATCAAATTAAAAACATTTCATAATAAAAGTGCAAACGTAGAAATAAAGCTATAGAAATACAAAAAAAAAATAAAACGCAATCTTCAGTCAGTCAGAGGTCAGTTGGACTATTCGGTTGTTGCGAACTTAATCACCGCTAATTACAGCATCACATGCTATAAACAATTACAGCACAGAAGTATTATATTTTATGTCCCGAAATGTAAAGAAGGACGAACTACCGTACGCGTGTATGCATGCCATCGGACGTATATTATCGTATATACACCGTATTCACCGCTCGCTCGTGCAGTCGTGAGGGACGCGATCGACCTCTCGCCGAGAGTTGCCTTAACCTCTTGGATTTTTTCTTACTCATTTCAGCCCGCTGCCTGCCCGGATGCGACGAGCAGCACGGACACTGCAATCGACCCAACGAATGCATGTGAGTATACATACGCCGGCATTCGCCTAATACTTGCACGTGCGCTTGTGGTGTGTGTGTGTGTGTGTGTGTGTATGTGTGCATTGCGCCGCCCCATACAACCGCCAACTAAATTCCTGGGCCCCGACACGGTGCATCCACTCCTCTGTATGCACCGCCGCGGCGTATGCATGTACGCGCGATAATAATTACGCGCATACCTATCGTAAATTATCGTTCGGCGCGGTTTCGAAAAGGTATACGCCAGCCAGCAGCTCATGGATCCACGTCACGATTCCAGTAACGCTGTCCTACACAAAGTATCCTAGAATCGTTTCATTCTCCCTAGTCCCTCGCGAGATGTTACAATTCCAATTGGAAGAAGTACCGATGATGATTCATCTTTGACGATTCATCTCGTTTTTTTTTTTGTTATCGATCTGTTGCATATTTTATATCGCAAAAGTTTGAGGAAGAAGGATAAAGTTCAAAAGTATAATAAACGAATCCTATTTTGCGAATAATTTAAAGTCAACAATTTTAATTAATAATTCCATTTGCGTGCCGTATAATGTAATGTTACTGCTAACTGAAGACGCATACGCGCCGCGCACCCTTAAGAATCCTGTTACGGCGCGGGCATTCATGACGGCATTACAAGTGCGCACCCGTTGTATATTATCGTACGCATATTTTCGTAACGCTTTTATGAGCGTGCGCACATATAGCGAGAAGGAAGAACGAAGTGGAATTTGAAGTTCCTCGGCTGGCTTTCCGTTCTAACGAGGCAGTTTCCGAGGTGCCAATCGTTCTTGCTCTTTCTTCCTTTCCTCGATTCTATCGCCCCTTTCTTTCCTCTTCCTTCTCCTTTTTTCCACTTTTACCATCTTTCCCTCTTTGTTTCTTTCTCTTTTTCTTTTCTTTTCTTGGCTCGCCATCCGACGTGTTATTGAACTTTCCGATTTAATCCGCCGTTTGGCAAAATTCCTGGATACCTCGACGTTTCCGCGTTTCCTTAAAGTTCTTCGCATAGTTTCAGTCTAATCTCTTTTCCTTTTCTTCAGCAAATGCAAGGACATTCCATAAATTATGTGGTAGTATTTTCAAATATTCTATTTTATCAGATCCGTCAACAAATTTGCAAAACTTCCTTTTTCTTCTTTTTTATGCAAACTTTTTTTTATGCAAAATATATCGCAGTTAAATAATACGATGGCTCGCGAATCTTGTTCGCGAATGTCACGCGTTTTATAACATATATCGCGTCGCGCTGACATATCGGCTCAAATCTCCGCCTGGTCGCGTTAACCCCAGCTTTAGAGTTAACTCAATCATCTAATTACTCTACGACCAGGGTTAATTGTCCTGTTAGCCGCAGCTACGAGTTCGCCATTCGTGCCTTATTCATGGTCCCTTCGTTCTCGCGTGATTTTTCAAGCAAATCCACTTGAAAAGGAAATATATATACGGGACACTACATAATGTGTAAAGTTACCCAATTTTCTTATGTTAACATCCACGTACTGTTTTTCGCTCAATCAATTTAAAGCTGACTTTTCTGTAACGATAATTTATTCAATTATAATCTTTCTCTCATGATTTTTTGTGTATCGCGTTTAAAATGCATTTAAAAATTTTTTTATTTTTCGTTTCTCTCATTTCTTTCGTAGTGTTCGTTTCGAGTACCGTCTCCGTTAGAATTGGTGCCGTCGCGAGGCTCAAAGTTGCACGATTGTGAAAGGAGGAACGGCGATGTATTTTCCCGCACTGCGAAATATACATCGCCGTCGTGAGTTCTCCAACGATGAATATCGAGAGTTTCTCGCGATGGCAGCGAACGCACTATGCAGACTATGCGTGTCTGCCTCTACCGAGAACACGTAACGCCGATAGTTAAATCTGAGAACGAATCGATTCCGAACAATTCGCGAACCAATTTCAGATTGCTCCAGCTCTCTAAAACTCACTAATTAATTTGATTACCAAAAATTTATATAGGTATTTATGATAATTTATCATATCGTGAATACCTATATAAAAACTCCGCAAACTTGTAGAAAATTAATAAATTGTACAATCATTGTGTAAAAAAATTTCTTTGCGATGTAAGTCATGTATATGGTACGTCGTCTCTTGGTTGAGTATTATTATTTCGTGCACCATTTTAATACGGTCATTATGATGGCATGGCACGCAACGAACGTTAATTACGCGCGCGCACATTACGCGTACACGCCACCTTCGTTACAGGCAAATTTTTTTTATATAACCTTAAGACCATTCTCGACGCTCGAATCCGATGAATAAAAATTACATGAATGTAACGGACTTTGATCGGCGTTAACCTTGATCGCACTCCACGTGCACGCGACAATGGCTGACGCATGCCGCTTTACACGCCCCGATCGTAGATGATTACATAGATTGCGGGAATGGAATTACGATATGCTCGTTTTCAGTCGCATAGCGTATATTCGCGTATACTCGGAAAGGACGATAACAATCGTTTCGAGGTGACGGACCTCGCCGGACTCGTGGGATATCGCGCTCGTGATACGTGGAAGAATCACGGTCGTTGGACGCCCCATTGAAATTTTGGAGCCCGCGTGCGGTTGTGCGTGCGTGTGATGTCTGAATACCGATGACGATGCATCGACGGTTACGATCTCTCGCCTCTTTGAGGTGAGAGCATCGGACGACGTCGCTTGAACGTAAAAAAGGAAATCCAAGGAAGAAAAGATAGAGCCATAAGACACCTGTCATATTTCGACATTTGATTCCTTAGGAGAATTAAAATTAGAATTTGGTATAAAATTATACGAATTTACATTTTAAATTCTGTGCGTATATCCCAGTGATATAAGTACAAGTCACATGCACGTACAAGAAATTTACATTTTTCTCGGTGAACGTCAAAATTAAATCTCTCGATTTTCTGTCACACTTCGCGATATTATTTCGATTAGACTCCGTTTAAATAGCCGCATAACAACAGGCAAAGGTCAAAGAACGCACTCGAACGCGTCTCGAACGTGGCGCGATATCCTCGCATCTGATGGCACAGAATCGCAAAGAGAGGCGGAGGAGGAAGAGAAGATGAGAGAGAGAGAGAGAGAGAGAGATAGAAGTCGTCCCCTCTCGTCTCTTTCAGAGAGACATTTAACCGAGTCCGATATGCGCGCGAGATTTCCATAGCCGACCGGAGAGCCAATCCTCCTTCTCTACCTTCTCTTCTTCCTTCTTCTGTTCCCCTTCGCCCTCGTCGGTGCATGACCTATCCCTCGGTGGTAATTATGGCACAGTCGCGATTCTGTTGCGGCCTAGCCGCAAAGTAGAATGCGCGATCACGTGGACGCCGCTCGCCGGCGTTTTTTCGGGAAGTACACGTTTCTAGGAGTACACCTTCCACCTTCGTCTCTCGCGGTAACCAACGATCACGAGTAATCCGCGCGGCACAGTTCGGCTGACTTTCCAACCCCCTTTGGTCCCGTTTCGTCTCTTTCTTTACCACTATTTTCTGTCTCTCTATCTTCCCTCACGCCCCTTTCTCCTTCTCTCTCTCTTATTCTTCCTCTTAGTTCGCGACGGTTTTTCTCTTTCACTCTCTCTTTTACTTTGTACATAGGACTTAATGGTATAGTCATGCAACGTCCACGGCTGCAGTTTTCCCTCTGCCATCTCCTCCTCTTGCTTCTTCTTCGGCTCTTCGTTCATCTTTCTCTACCTGTCTCTCTTACCCTTCTCTCCCCATATCTTTATTCTCTCACTATCTCTTTCTGACCACGATAGTCACAGCGAGAGAGCGACTGTGTAGTGACGTATATACATGCAGATACATGCAATAGTGTGGGGCACCGTGAGCAGGCGCGCGCGAGCGCACGCACGCACACAGAGGAGAGTAACCTTTCCTTGACCCGCATACTGAACGGCTGTGCCGAGGCTCGAACCGTGGGAACACACTACTCGACGACTCATCCCCCACCGCTCCGTCAGAATTCTACTTCCCCCCTTCCACCTTCCTTCTTACTCTTCTGCTCCCTCCGCGCCGCCGCGCCGTCCCTGTCGGTCCCGCGCATCTCCCTCTCTCTTCCGTGAACTCTTCCTCGCCGCTGTCTTTCTCCCGCTCTCTCTCTCGCATCCCAGGCCCCCTGTCCCCCACTCTTCAATGACTGCTTCTTCCCGTTCGCGCCACCTTCGGTCCCTTCTCTATCCCTTCTCTCTTTTTCTCAACGCGCTCGTGTGCGCTCTATGCACACATTGAAACTGCTTCTCTGGTATATGCATATGTGTTTGTAATATGTGTGTGTACACTTCACAGGGCACACACATGTAGCATCTTCTTTTCATTCCACCTCTCGTTCTTTCGTTATCTCTGTCTGTCCTAGTCTCTCTTTCTTCTTCATACCTTCGTGAAGCATAACCCCCGCACGTAATGTAATGGCCGACCAGCGTATCATCCTCATCTCCTGGCATGCCACCCTCTCACCCTTCACCAGGCATTTTATTCTACCTCTCTCTCTTTCTCTTCTATCGGTTTTATCCACTTTTAAGATATTCCATGTCGTTGTACGTTGCCTCCCCCTCTTTCCTGTTTCTTGCCGGTTATTCTCCCCTCCGCGTACAAACCGCGAATCTTTTCTTCCTTCGCGACTCGACCGAGAAGTCCTCGTGCCATCCTTTCCTCTCTCGTCTTCCTGCCACATATACACATACACATCATTCGGTGCGTCGTCGCCGACCTCTGTCCTTTTTTCGTTCTCCCTCTCGCTCTCTCTTTCTCTTTCCCTCTTTCTCTCGTAAGAGCTCTCCTCGTTCACGGGGTTTCGTCGATCCTCTTCTTGCACCCATGACTGCCTTCTGTCCATCACCGGTGAAACTCTTCTCGAAACTCGTGACGGACGGAAGACAGAAGAGGGTGGGAGGGACTCGAATATCGAAGTACGCAGACCCAAACTTCGTTTCACGATTGGATCTCTGTCAAAACACGGCCACGATGGTCTAACCAGACCTAATAATACCAACGCGTGGGTCATCCATCCAAGCGCCAATCTCGCTGGGCACTGTCCTGACAGGATCCGATAATATATACAGCTAGTAGGGAGAGAATGATTTATCTCCGAGGATGATTCAGCTTTCGTGGAAACCGTGACATATCTTCGTCATCCATTTACTCTGCCGGTGGTATCCAACTGTAGATAGATATGATACGTGTCAGCCTTTTGATTTGTTTCTTATTTTATCGTAATCGCGCGCGAGCATCCGAGCACCGCTAAAGAGCCATGTCCTGTCGTATTGTTGCAGATGTCACAATGGCTGGAAGGGCTCACTGTGCAATCAGTGCGTTCGATACCCGGGCTGCCTCCACGGTACCTGCCAAAAGCCCTGGGAGTGCGCTTGCGACGAAGGCTGGGGCGGACTGTTCTGCAACCAAGATCTCAACTATTGCACGAATCATAAGCCGTGCATGAACGGCGGCACCTGCTTCAACACCGGCCAGGGCTCATACACCTGCTCGTGCCCGTCAGGCTTCACCGGCACGGAGTGCCAGACGCCGCTCTTCGACTGTCATTCGAAGCCCTGCCTGAACGGCGGTACCTGCACGATGACGGAGTCGCCGTCTGTGAGCTACGTGAACGGCAATGGCACCGAGTTATCGTCGTCCTCTAGACAGCAACATCGCCGTGGCTATCGTTGCACCTGTCCACCCGGTTGGCGCGGTCGACACTGCGAGATCACGACGCGATCTTGCCGGGACTCGCCTTGCCGACACGGTGCCACCTGCGAGGACGACTCTATGCGCGGCTACGTGTGCCGCTGCCCGCCCGGCTACACCGGTACCGACTGCGAATCGCAGGTCGACGAATGCTCGCCGAATCCCTGCGCGAACAACGGCACCTGCACGAACCATATCAACGGTTACCGATGCACGTGCCTCGCCGGCTTCACCGGCGAACGCTGCGAGATCAACGTGGATGACTGTCAGGGCGATCCGTGCCTGAACGGCGGCACCTGCAAGGACCAGGTGAACAGCTTCCGCTGCCAGTGTATACCGGGTTACGTCGGCAGGCTCTGCCAGGACAAGGTAGACTACTGCCTGGCGAAACCGTGCGCGAACGGAGGCAGATGCACTTCTGGGACCAACGACTATCATTGCACGTGCAAACCCGGTTTCACCGGCAAGGACTGCAGCGTCGATGTGGACGAATGCCGGAGCGCACCGTGTCAGAATGGCGGTATATGCCGGAACCGCGTCAATGGCTTCTTGTGCGAATGTCCGAACGATTGGCATGGCGACACTTGCAGCGACAAAGCCGGCGTTGCAGTGGTACCGTCGATCGCATCACCGTCCGCGCCCGCAAACGTGCCGCTGGCGGAACCGTCTTCGGGCAACAACCATTGGCCCGGAAATTTATCGAAGCACGTCGCTTCCAGGAAGACCAGCTTGACTACGGAACACCTCGTAATGATCGCGACTCTTTCCACCGCAGTACCGGCCTTTGCGCTGTTCGCCGCAGTCGCGGTGATGTGCATGAAGAGACGACAGAAGCGGGAGCAAGCAAAGGCAGACGAGGAAGCGAGGCTACAGAACGAGAGGAACGCGGTGCACAGCAGCATGAGCAAACGCAGCGCCAGTACCATCGGCGTCGGAAGCAATGGCATTGGCAGCGTCGGCGTTCTCCTCGGCAGCCCCGGTAGCGGCCTGATCGGCACTGGCGGCGGTAGCGTTTGCGCCTTAGGCACCGGCGACGCGCACATGATTAAGAACACCTGGACGGCAAGTAAAAGTGTCAACAATGTGGCGTCGGCGGCGTCGCGACAGGACGACCTAGACTCGTCGTTCCAGACTGATGTGACGTTGGATAGTTCGTGTTCGGGTTATAAGCCAGAGCCAGTGCTGCAAGACGGTCGGACAACAAGGACGACGAAACAGCTCAACACGGAGGCGGCAGCCCACCGGGCGTCCGCGCACCTCTTCCAGAAGGAGAAGGACTGTCTCGGCCTAGGCTTCGGTATCGGGGTCCTGGAGAGTGCCAAAAGGTCGTCCGTATTTGCCCCTGGCAATGCGGCGGACAGTTGTTGCGCCGCGGAAGCCGCGCTGATGAAGAGGCCGACGACGATATCGGAAGCCAACGGCGCCGGTGTCGTCAGTAGTGGTAGTAGTGGTCCACCGGGAAGCGGTGGCGGTGCCACGGACAACAGCAATTGCGGTGTGTACGTGATAGACGATCATTACGTCAGGCACGACGCCACGCTGGCGGCGACGCTCGCGACGGAAGTGTAGTAGACTTCGGGATGTTGGATTTCCCCTACTTAGAGTGATAGAGAGAAAGAGAGAGAGAGAGAGAGAGAGAGAGAGTGCGTGAGAGAAAAAGAGAAATAGAGCCAGTGCGTGTGCGTGTGCGTGTGCGAATCGTGGATCTTGTTTTCTCCGTGCGCGTAAATTGACAGACCACCCCGTTCGATTTCCTTCGATTTTTCTCGAGCGGCGCCACCGCGATATATACCCTCCGGGACGGCGACGCCTTCGTCTCGGATGCCTCCGGGTGTTTATTTCTTTTTTTTTATACATATATATAAATTTTTATTACATCTTTTTGCGAAGTACTTGTGCATGAGCGATTGGCGCCGCTAGTCGCCGGTGGGACTCCGCGATTGAATCATCGTTTCGGGGAGAAATACGCGTTGCATCGGCCAGTTTTACCAGCCACGGGTGTATGTCGTCTCTATTATACTGGAACGAGAGCGATGACGGACTGACCGAAGACGTTCGTTCGGGGCTGATCGAGAGAGGCGACAGAGACAAGGAGAAGAATTAACGCGATGCTGTGGGGGTCGGCCGGTTTCCTCGGGCAGCCGCCGACCCATCCTTAGGTATTAATATTATTATATCGTGCTCGAAAGTGAAACTCTGTACAGAACTAATTTATTATTATTGTTATTTACTTATTGTATTACTGATTGCTATTAATTATTATTATTATTAATATTATTACATCGTGTCGCATTATCATTGTTCTCGGTATTAGTTCTTTTTCGAATTTGCGTGATCGAGCTGCCGACCGGGGCAAGAATACGACAGCGAAAGATCTTTTGTGTATATTATTCGTGTGCGTGTGAAAATGGATGAGCATGTGTGCAGAAGAGCATGTGTATGTGTGATTGCGAGCGAGAAAGTTTAACGACGGATTAGCATCTTCGGAACGACGTCGTCTTTTCGTATTCGGAATTAATGTTTCGTGTAACATCGCTTCTTTTTTCCTTTTTTTTTTTACAAAGCATTCCTTTTCTCAGAAAAAAAATACCGACGCATGAACTTCCGCTTGTCACAGTGGCAATGACGTCCAGCGATGAAAAGCATAAAAATTATTATTTATAATGACACTTCAAAAGAAACGTTCCCTCGACCTTTTGGGATTCTTCATTTCAGGGATAACCCCGATTGGTCGAGGAATGATCCTCTAAACTTCCGTTTGCACGCCAATTTTCAACCGGCTCAAAGGAACGTTTGGAAGGAAGAATGGAAAGCGACGCATGACTCTTAACAAAGTTCCGTCCTCTTAATCCGAAAACGTCGTCATTCCATCGCGATAATTCGAATAAACTTAATATGTGAAAATTGAACGATGCGATAGTTAGGCAGATAGTTTTCGTAGAAAAAGATAAATAAATATCGAGTAATTGCAAGAAGAGAAAGCCTGTTTATGCGAAGCCTATAAATTCTTTGACATATTTTCATTGAATTCAACCCAACTTGTATCTAGGGGAATATGATAGTGAGAAATTTATTCATTAATTTGAAAAATTCCAAAGAAATCGCGTAGCGTTGGCTTTACTTCGTTGAAAAAAAATCATCAATTTTCTACGAATCCTATGTTCGCTACACAGACGACATGTACCGTTCGACGAGACATTGTTTGCGCTACGTACGACTGAAAAGACGAACGGATGTGTATAAATTATGCAAATATCTATATATATATATATATAGAGATATATATATATAAATAAATAAAAATAAATATATATAAATGAACAATGAAGTGAGAGATAATAGATATCCGGCGTCGTCGACAGCGTTTCGACGACGATGCGATTTGTTCCGAAGTGATTTGGCATCGAAATCGGCTAAAGAGGCGAATCGAAAGAGAAATCAAGCGATCATCGTCGCGCGAGAGAACGTCGGATTGAATGCTCATCGATTACATCTAATCGTAGCGCAAACTTCTCTTCCCGAACGCGAATATCTCGCAGAGATGTCTAAAAGATAATTCGGACATTCGAAAGTTCAGCACTTCTTTAAAAGAGAACATTCTAATTTTTCAGATGTCTTTTTCTTAGATATCTTGTGGATTCTCGCATTGTCTCTTTCTAGGATTCATACTTCCGGAAAGCGATGAGGAACCGGCGTTTGAACTGCGATTAAAATTAAGATTTCGGCGGATTCGGTCGTCTCTTCCGCGTTTATTCGCGCCAGACGGACGAATCCGTGAAATAATCAAATCGTGTTGTCCGCGTTCACTCGTGTGAAAAAAAAAAAAAAAATCTAAAGAGATCAGGAAACAAGAAACAATTCGGTTTTTACAGAACTTACATCATTTTCACCGCCATTAGCCGCGCTTATTTCGATGGAACGCTCGCTGACTTCGCCCATGAATGCGTGATAGATAAGTGACGATTATTGTATGTTGATGCTGCACGGTCGATTATGACAATTATTTATTTATGACGGCTGATGACGATTTTACACGGCGTAAAAAAAAATAAATAAATGGCGATTAGTACGCCGATGACAGTGATGACGATATTATCGCGTTAAAAACGCGCGTGTAATGTACGAAGAGAAAAAAAGTGAGTGAGAGAGTGGATGAGTGAAAGAGAGGGAGAGAATTTTAGCGAACAAAGATTCGATGATGTTCCTGTTACGAAATAATGATAATTAAATAAACGAAATGCAAGTACCGACTAAGTCAGGTTTATTTTCGGGTCTCGTTCGCGCGCGGTGGCGCAAACAGGGTGTTTCTTTTGCGTTGTGATGATGATTATGTGACCGTCATGTGTATACCGTAATCGGTAACGCTTTATTTTAGATAACAGCGACCATATACACGATGACATCTGCGGCTCGATCAAAGAATCGCGATGAATCCAATTCCCATCTGGCTTCCATCTTCCAATCCTTTCCTTCACCCCCGTTGAGCCCCCGACGGCCGCCGTCGCGCGCGTACAGACTCCAAATTAACGAGAAACACGTGCGTGTAAATGCGAGATTATATTGTACGAATTACGATGTGTAATAAAGCTGTTGTCATTTTTTGTACTTACACTCCTTCAGACGATTTGATACGTTTCGCTATCGTTGAACAGTCTCCATCATTCCCATCCGTTTATTCCTTTGTCCCGCTCCCAATTAGATTCTATCAACGACGTTTAAAACTTTTAGACTTTCGAATTAGAATTAATTTTTTTTTGTACTAGCGATGCGTATTCGCGAAAAAAAGGAAAATAGTGTTTTCCGCTGATAGTGACCTTTCGTTCGCGACGAGACATTGACGAAGATTGTAAAGACTATCCCAGGCGTACCATACCCCGTTTTTGTATAAAACAGAAAGAAGATAATATGCACACAGCGTATACATACACAGACATACACGCAGCACATCTGTATATTTGTAGTAGGACTATACAATTGCGATTATTATTAATTATTAATATTATTATTAATATGAAACGTGTAAATAGATGAATTGTCAATATAACGATGTCACGCAAACGACAGTGGACGATTAATAATGATACATTAAAAAATGAGCTCTGGTATATTTTTCGTCTCTCCCGCTTCCTTTTTAATCTCGTTACGTAATAAAAATTTGATCGTGTTGTGAGTACACGAGGTTTAACGTACATAATATAAGATGTTTCAAAAAGGATTTTAATAATTAATTTCTTTAATCTTCGCAAATCAGAATAAATCTCTAGTTTTAAAAATATCTTAACGATTGAAATTTGTGTTGATGTTTTGTTAAAAGTAGTCTTCAACTCTTCACTTTGATTCAGGTAAACAAATAACGTAAGCGTACGTTCATTATTTCAATGTATATAATACAAGAAAAATATCTACGTGACTTCTCGCTTCTAATATCATAATTCTCAGTATGACAGAAAAGAATTTAAATCACTAGAATTTAGCTCCTGTGGGAAGCGCTTAATTCCAGGACACTGTATTAGTCACCCATCGAGCGCGCTTTCGAGGCCAGGCCGATACCGGCTCGTCGCTATTTCTGTGTTCGTCGTCGTCACGAGCAGCGCTTAAGGAGGCAGGATACGAAATACATCGCACGACGACAAAGGCTGCGTCGCGTCGGTGTGCCAGCATTGCACTCACGAGAGCTCGGGATGGAAAGCTCGCGTTGCTGCACTGCTTGTGGGAAGATCGACGGGAGAAAGGACAAAGGACCCGGTTAAACGGCGACGACGTCGAACGAATCAAAGTCGCGAAGAGAAAATCGCATCATCGCGGAATGATGCGAGAGAGATATCGCCATACAACTTTATGATAAGCTGTACAACTTTATGTAACTGTGTAACTGCTCGCGCTGCACATCGCGGATTCGATATTTCGCTATTGCGCGTCGTCTCTTCCGGATGCGAGATGTGAGAGATTGAAACTGGTCTTGCTGTTTAACGATGATGCGTATCATCCTTCAGTAATCAACGCGAAAAGTATTGGATTAAAAAGAAATTTATTAATACAAAGAAATAAAGTTGGAAAAATAAGTAGATATCGATTCTATCAATTATAATATATCCAAGTTCTGACAATTTCAAAAAGAAGATGACTTTTACGGAGGTAATGCCGATTCCGAAACGCGATAGTTGATACGAGGGCAAGAGAAACATGACGTGGTAAAATTGTATATCACACCCGTATAATCTTAATAACGAAGTATTCCTCGTGCATTCTTGTGTAAAACACGGAGCGTTTGTAAACATCAGGCGACGCACTGTCGTGATCGTTGCCTGCTAATTGCGAACGTTAAAGCGCGTGTTCATTCGTACGCGTACAAGTGTGAGAAGGGTATTGCTTAACCCATTTTCTTAATGGCAACGGAAGAATCCAAACTGTCGTTCCTCGTAGCGTTTTAATTTCAACAAATAAAATAATTTTCATCTCACGTATTATTACACGATATGTCGATATACATATTTTAGCCTCGAGTAAATAATTTCCGATTCGATATTATCTTACGCATCACGCGAGGTATTTTAATTGAAAATAAATAAATAATTATGTAATGATAAGAGGAATTATATGATCATTATTGGAATGCGGCGAGAAGATCCCTTCATGATGATCTCGTTGCCCATCTTCGTGGTAAAAGGGTTCGAGTAATCAAGCTCGGAAGGATCGTGTGCATTCGGTACACCACGGACAGAAACCGGGGAACCTCGTGAAAGCCGTCGAAAGGCCCCGAGTCCCGAGTCCATCGGCCGAGAGCTACCCACGACTCATCGTGTCGTTATATACGCGATGGTTATTACCGCTGCGCTGCCGTTGCCATTGCCGCTGCTGCAAACCCATTACGATTGCCGTGGCATTCTTCATGTTTGTCTTACCTCTCTTTCTCTCTCGTGTCACCTAGTCTCTCTAGTCTCTCTCTCCCTTCTGCATCTTCCTACACACCCTCGTCCTATCTCCCGATGACAACGCTCTGTCCAGTCCCATCGACTTTGCTCGTTTTAGCCTCGTTCTCATCTATCCCTCCTTCCCTCTGGCAGAAGAGGTGACTGGATACTTAGCCGCCGTTGATCGCGATTCATCTCGCGAAATTTATATAGCTTGTTATGAGCGAATGCGAGTAACGATTTCGTCTCGCTGATGCTGGTCACGATCGACTTGAAACTCGAGCACCGTCTCTTCTTCTATAGGAGGTGTATTAAAGAGACGCCAATTTGCGAAATCGTTGCTCGTTTTGTTCACCTTGTTGGTCGATGAATGTTTATGAATTGATGCTACAGCTAAGAGTTGTTGCAGAAGAGAGAGGGATTTTTAATAAACAGAGTAAAGATAAATCTTCTCGTATTAACGAATTTAACATTATTTTACGTCCAAGAATCGCGACTGATAAAATAGATACGAAAATACGAAAACCGTGCGGTATATATTTGAAGTTTATCTCATCGCGTAGAGGCGCGATGTCTCTTCCAATCTATCGAAAAGCAACGAGGCGAAAGCGCCGAATTACGGTAGGAAGAGAACCGACAGACCGTCGCAAACTGTCGCCATCGATCAGGGATAGGGTTACGACCGGCCCTTCGCGATCCCCGTCGCGCTTCAACGACCACGAAAACTAACCATACCGACGCCAACCACATCTACACACCATCGACATCATCCATATCGTAGGACAGAATTTGGCGCCTCCGTCCGATCGGTCGCGCCGGATGCCGATCGGAAGCAACGACCTGAAAAATTACTTCGTGTTCATACATGGTGATAGCTGTCAACGGACATTATGATTGTCGTCGAAATTATTGCGTTTGTCTTTGCCATTTTTGGGTGGGACTCTCCGCGCGAATCGATACAAAATTTATCTCTAGTTTCAACAATTATTTAAGAATTTCTTCGGTTGTATCGAAAACGTAGTCTAGAGTTCTAGAGCAATACATGTCATTTTGCAGTGGAAGAAATTTGATCAAATTTGTAAGATCGGGTACCAATAAAACAACATCCTGCTCAAACTACGTAAGTGTAAAAACATTCTCGCAAATTTATATGTACATTATTATGTTAAATTAAATTAACAGAATGAAGAATGAAGATTCTGTATAATTCCAGTGCCACGAGAGAGATTTTGCAGTGTCTTAAAAATATATTTTTCTAATATTAATTATTATTTGTTTCAGGCGGAAGCGGCTCGTTTTCTTCGTAAGCTGAACCCATAGTTGGTTTTAATCGGTCGCTCCATCGATGCATTCATTCTAGGTGAAGATGAGGCAAGACAAGAGTCGGAGGCGGAGAGAAGAGGAGGATATATTATGCTCGGTGCCTCAGTGCCGCCTCACGTGCTCATAAACTCAGCACTCGGCGATGTGCACCAAAGCGGAGGGCAAGTGAAAGTCCTTCGAAAGACATACGGAATCGAAAGAGAGAGAGACGAGTTTACCGCGTACGCGTGTGCGCGAGCGCGTGGCCTCTTACTTTTTCGCACTTGTGCATCACGCCGCGCCGCGCCGCGGCAATATGCACGCGTGTGCGGTGCACGTTGCGTTCTCTCGAACTTGCGCGACCCGCGCACGTGAGAAAAAAACGAGCCGCTGCTCTTTTTTTCCTCCCCGAGTACAACCTCAGCTGCGAGTTTACTTACCGGTCCGTAGCGATAGCAAAATGTTAAATTATTTAAGAAGAAAGTTGCAAATATAAACGAAGAGAAAATAATAATCCGAATGATCTCTTCGATGACTATTGATGTGCAGTACTCTCGGAGAAGATGATGCGAGCAGAGCGGCGAGATTTTCTCAGTGGAAAATAATCAGCTTGAATTTTCACCCTTGGCTCAGTAATAGCGCGTCTATCGAAAATTACTCGGTTGCCGTTAATCGAACTTTCGCTTTTAAAGTCACAAGTGCGGCCCCCCGAGGCCGCATCTCGTCTAATCGTCGCCGGATCGACGTAATACCTACGTAACACGCACGCACGATCTGGATGGAGCTGCTGCATCGCACCCAGGTCGCGTTACGGGTTACGAGGCGCATCCCGCGGCATAATCGAGTTAAACGAGCGCGCATAAAAAACAAAACGGGAGCAGCGGCAGTAGCCTCCTCTCTTTCTCCTCTTCTCTCCTCCCTCGGTTCGGGATCGGGAACGCCATGCGAAACCGTAGGGTCGGTACCGGCGAAAAAATTAATTGGGCGGATGTAATCCGACGATTCCCACGATTCGACTATGGTACCGGGCGGCAATCTCTCTCTTTCGCTCTCTCTTTCTCTCGCTGCGTGTGCAGGTGGCGGACGATGTAACATACGAATCGACGATCCGGTCCATTATCGTCGCTTGCTCGTTCGCTCGCGCAAATCGCTTACTCGTACCTCGGGCCTTTTTAAGGCCGATCGAGCCGGACCCGCTCGCTGATTGTCCGTATGTTGTGTTTTGATCGACAAACGGAAATCCGCGCTGTCGCCGGTCGTTCGACATTCGATAGCTTCGCTGTCCCACGATACCGCAGTCGCGTCGATCGTGTTTTTGTAAATTACGGACGAATCGTATATGTACAGCACGAATATCTTTCCGACTCCGATATCTCTAAATCATTTTTCAATTTTAACTTGCGTGTTTCCACTGATAACTGAATAAAATCATAATATGAATTGAGTTACCGTAAGTCAATTAATTGCTAGTATATGATTTTATGATTAAATAACATGAATTAATCGCGCTACGAAAAAAGAGATAACGTTAAAATAACCAATTAAAATCGCGCGATTTGCTGAAGATATTACGGCGTCTCTCGCATTTGCGTTTAATCGCACCTTCGCAGTCCATCTCGTCCGTTACGAGAGAGAGAGAGAGAGAGAGAGAGAGAGAGAGAGAGAAAGAGAGAGAGAGAGAGAGAGAGAGATAGAGAGAGAGAGAGAGAGAGAGAGAGAGAGAGATCGCCGTAACAGTAATTCCTAGAAAATGATTATGGGCGAGAAGCGCGCGTAGGTGGCCGACAGAGGATTTTCCGAGAGGGTGAAGGCACAAGGCACCTCTCTGGCTCTCTCAATGTAACGCGGCCGTAACGTTCACTCGCACACGTCCGTTCCTGCGAAGCGATCCTCCGCTGACATTTGGAACTCCACACACCTTCACGCAAAGTATGCACGACTCCGACCTCCTCCCTCCTCCTCCTCCATTGCCGTCTCCTTCGCCCCCGCTTCCACCTCCTGCTATTCCCCTTTCTTGTCGTATGTTTAAACGATCGAGTCTTAACGGTCTACCACCGTCGCTGCCGGCTTTACCTACATTCTACGAGCGCAGCGTGTACGCCTCGACGCGTTAATGATACCTCCAACAGAACGTCCGACAGAACGTCTTCTTTCAGTAAAGTCGCGATAAAATAGGACTCGTCTAAAACATAGCTTACACCAACAACCGGAGGTATAAAGATAAATGTCTAGATGTTAAACGTATTATGTATTTAACAGAAAACACGTAAGCTGAAAATTGAAAGCCAAAGGGTCTCTTATTGAAATTAAATTTCCAAATTGCACAACCTATGTTACCTATGCCTTTTTTAGTTAAAAAATATTTAAATTCCACCTTTTAAAAAAATTTTTGGATAAATCGTAGGATATATGTTGCTACAATGTGTTCCTTATACTTAATTGTAGAGTGTATGAAAAATAACGTGTTTCGATAAAAACATTTTGCACAGTAGTATATTTCTTTCTGTTTCATATAAAATTCTTCCAAACAAGATGAAGCGTGTAATACTTGCTTTAGTCACTCTACAGTAGTCCGATCACACTTGGCCAGTTTAACGAACATTATAGAAAATCATAGTTCGCTTACTTGTCAACAACAAACGATTATCAATAGCAATCGATTAGCGTTATGTAGTGGAAGGGAGTGCGCATCGCGCAGTCATTAACGACTCACGCTGTACTGTACGGCGAGGAAGAGGAAGAGGAAGAGGGGGCCTCTATAGCGCGTCGGAAACCACCGCGAGGCCAGCTCTCGAGGCCTCCGCGCGCCTTTTTACGACCGCGGTTAAGAACCCGCACCGGACCCGCCGGCGCTTCGCTACCTTTTGACCCCGCTCGGTGCCAGATGCGAGGAAATGGTATTTCGGCCTCGCGAAACCGCCGATCGCCGTGCGCGCGATCGAGAATCGTCGCGACAAATACGTCGATGATAATATGCGACCTATATATAAAATTGAAAGAATGACGTTGCATAAAAAAAAGCAAAATATATCGCATCGCATACAAGACGACTTACCGAAAAATTCAAAATTATAAGCAGCTTCTCTGCCTTTCGTTATAACGCGTACACCATTCTCTTAACCCTTAAATGCCACACCTCTCAAGAATCTCGTAAATGATATGAGGGGTTTAAAAGACCCCAGCATGAAAAATGTCTCCTTACTCATTGATTTTTTTATCTTTAGTTATGAAAATTTTTTTCAATGTTGTTCAAGGCTTCGAAAAGAGAATAAAATGCTTATATTGTTAAAATTTCAATTTCAACATAGTATAAAAAATTAAGTAAACTGAGTACTGCTAAGTGTACAAACAGGTAGGTCAATCATCAATATAGGAGCATGATATGCATATCATCAATGAGCTCCATTTTTGGCAAGAACATTTGAAAATATATCATTGTAAAGGGTCTGGGGTCCGCTGGACCTCAGGAGGCATTTAAGGGTTAAAATCAATTCAACACAATCCGGATATATCGCATAACGGAGAATAAACTAAAACGCTGACGCGTCATTGCGAGTTAGCGTCTTGGGTCCATTTCAATCGCGGCGCGTGCATAATATGTCGGGATTGACGACTTCCTCGTGTCTGTCGATATCATCTCGCTAACATCCCGCGGCGCCTCATCGTCTCATCTGTTTTTACAGTTATCCACATTACAATCTCGCGTACAATAAAATTGTAATCGTGCAGTCGATTTAGTCAATGTTTATCATATCTCTCTTTTTCTGTGTGCGCGCGCGGATATTGATTTCGTGGCTTTTACCCGCGAAACGACGCGAGGTATACGCGCGTCCGCTAATCCCGCCGTTATCGAAATTACTTCTATAAATTAGCATGATCTCCGACCGTTGGGAATCGCGCGTGCTGCTGCGGGGTCGCGGCTCCCGGGACCTCTCGAGCCGCCGTGCCGCGCCGGCCACCACCGCTACCGCCGCTTTTTCCGAAGCGAGAAACCAGCCCCGACCCGACGAGATATGGTACTTCGCTACCTTCTGACCTCTCGTGCCTCCGCCGCGTCGCGCCGCGCCGTGCGCGAGGAGGAAAAGTCGATTTTCCTCCTGCCTCCTGTCCGCTTCGTTTCATACGTTTCGCGAGAGTACAAGCGGTTATTAAGTTTAGATTCCTGTACGCGCGTTCATATGTGCTTACTTGCACGAAGAAATGATGGGTACGGAAGCGAGACTCACATTCTTCAACTTTTTTCAATAATTCGCGAGTTGAAAGAGGCAATCTTATTCTATATCGTTTTCATTAGATAAAAATGTAAGATTAAATTAAGATTAAAATTTTGTATTGCTGTTATATTTTTTTTAAATGCAAACTACGCTGGTGAATACATATATGTACATATGTGGAAGATATTTCTTTAATTTTATCGCAAATAGCGCAAATAGGGTAAAGAATGCTTGCAAATGGCGATGATGGAATTAACGCGAAGTCCATGTGATGTTTACATAATTTATTTTATATATCAATATCAAAGACGAGCTTGTTGATAGTTGAAAAAAGGGGAACGAATCTTTTTTATCCTACGTGATATAACGGGGAACAATAATCTATTTATAAGCTTATAACTCCCCTTTCATATATATAGAAGGAGTAATATATAAGAAGTGGACGAAGAGAGAGCCAATATATATTATACATTTTATGCTCGTAAGTTCTTACTTGTATCCGTAATCTATAAAATAGTTTTATTGTACAGTCGTAATAGGAATTAAAATCGAAGTTATATATCTGCGGAGTGCTATTTGCAGGGTCGTTTCTACGTTCTCCGGGGGTATCGCTGCGAATATATCTTCACGTTTTCTGGGTCCTCCGCGTTCTTCGTTAATTAATCGACGACACGCGCAAAGTTTCTCTCGCGCGATACCTCTCTCGGATCGGATCAGGAAGATACCGCAGCATCTTCTCCGTCGCAGAGGCCGAGGGTATATACGGTACGAAACGGTACGGCACGGTACATTCACCAATGACCGAGTGGCACGGATCCTCTCCCGCATCCTTTCCTCTCTTCTCTCATCTTCAGCCTCATCCGCGCATCGTGCACGTGAGATGAGATGAGACGTGTGTTGTGCGCCCGTGTACGCGTGCATACACTTGCGCGAATGCACGGCAAGACGAGCGTCTGCAGGTTCCGTGTGTATACACCAGCGAGAGCCTATCCCAGCGTTCGGGATAGCGCCGCGCGCCGTGGTCGGACGATATATTTATTAATAGTCGTCGCTTTGACGATGAGACGCTCTCTTCTCTCTAACGGGCCACGATGGGTCGTGCTCTCCCCTCGGTGAGGACGGCGATCGAGGGTGAATTATGCGGATACCTAGTGACGTAAAGTGTCCAAGGTACCTAACTTCTCTTTCTTTGTATATGAAAAGAAAAAGGGACGATCATTTTCATCAGCCCAATATTCTGTCATACATTTGTCGTCTGTGTTTAGGAGAATGCTCCCAGAAGATATTATTTAAATCCCAGGAATTATAAGGATTGGAAAAACAAAATAGATGCCTTTACTCCGCAGGTCAATTCTCCAAGATACATGCCGCGAGTCGAATGTATTTTGCAGATCTTCAAACGTGAGTCAATCTTCAATAAAAACGCTATGACGCTCTACAAGATGTATAACGTTTGTTTATTCTTCATTTAGGTAAGTTTCAAAATCTTTATTGTCTGAAATTAAACCTTATGTGATGATCTCTAAGAATTCATGTTCATGTTTCTCTATCGTTGAAAGAGGATAGAGAAGAAAGACTTTAGGGAACTTCTTTTAGCGTAAAAAGGCAAGAGAAATATTTAAAAAAAATACCTGAACAAGGACGGGAAGGGAAGTTCGTAAGAAGACGTAAATAGGGATGACTAGATCAGGGTTCAATCGGGACACTGTGGCCCACCCGTCCTGTCGATTCCGGAAGTGTTGAACGATATATCACAACCATTTTTTTAACTAGAAACCGATCGATTATTTCCTAGAACCGTATACTGAAATTATATCGTGATCCGGAAGAATCCGAAATGGAATCAAAAGAGTTTAAGCAGAAAACACCTGTTGCAAATAGGATTTAAAAAATGATAGATATAAAGCTAAAAGTCAATATCTATAACAAGTCACTATTTGTTTCCGGGTAGACCTTACGGAGTAGATTGATGAATGAGAGAAAGGCGACTCTCAAATATACTTCACAGACGTAAGAATTTTTATAGTAGCGACGGATCGACTGACTTATTTTTCTTCTGAAAAATAACGTTTTCTTTCTCTTTTCTTTCATTTTCCCGAGTAGAGCCTTTATATATTCGTGATTCCTTTATTCTCTCTCTCTCTCTCTCGCTTTTGTTCAATCAAAATTCGAACGTCTACTAGGAACTAGGTAAGGAATGATTAGTTTGGATATGGTGTTTATATGAAATGGTATCGTCGATATCTTGAGTTGATTAGGAGCGTAAAAAGATGAGCACCGAGTGAGCATGTATGGTGTCGAGTAGCCGTTGACATCACCACCAAGTTTAATTATCGATACATCTTATTGAGACGTTATCACTTTGTAGTGCCTGCAACGATTTGTCTCGACAGGGTTTCGTTTTTCTCTCAATAGTATATCTTATGTTACGCGTGCTACGCGTATACTTTGATAACCTTCGTAGAAAAGATTCTTTAATCTTGCGTTTAAATTTTCTACCTTATCTTATCTTTCAAAATAAGTTTAAATATTTGCAGATTCACCCGTCCAAGATCTGCGTAAATATATGAATTACGCGAGAGGAAAAGATTATATGAAGTATACAGAACGTAATAGGTATATAAGTTTATTTCTGTTCATCATATTTCGTTCGTCAAGACCGGCATTTCGTACGAAGAGTGGCGCGATTCGCACAGTAGAATCGCAATCGCGGAAACCAAACGGAATTCCACTTGCATTGCGTTACGCCGCATTCTCTTTGATCGGAGCCTCCTTGTACTTTCTAATTATGCTCTCGCTTCTTGCACGCGCGTAAGTGCCTCGGTAACGAATGGCCGACGATAACACGGCCCGTGATTTTTTCGTAACGCCATTTTCTCCAAAGTCTGCTTTTTTCAACGCCACTTTCGCATTTACGGGATTATTACGGTTTCTGTGAACGCAGCTCGAGTTTCGCTTATCACGATTCATTAATCCCATGATTCCATCGAGATCCATGTTAATGCCTTTATCGAGGTATTATTAAGTACGTTACGTTATTTGAAAGTATGTTATATTACGTGAAATTATATCATAAAATATTCTAGGTGCACGTGAAAATCTTATGTATTTTCGCAGAATTAGATATAATAGATATTAGAGACTGAACTAAGGGAATGCAGGTAGTTTCTATCGAATTTGATTGAATCGAAATTGTCAAGAACATAAATAATAAAAATTTCGATTATTATCATAATTTTGCGTCTATGATATAACAATATATAGAAATTAAGATTGTATCGAGGTTGTTTTACCACGGTCTCTTGTCTCTTCAGCTCATTACTATACGGAGTGGTCGGAGTGGCCATCGCGCCGGAACTGGTTGCGGAATCGGCCATGCCTGTTACATGAATAAACTATCGTCACGTCGTCGCATTACGTAAGGACGCTCAGTCGCCAATGCATATAGGACGCACGAGATCGCCAGGGCGCATGATGACTACCTCGAACTGACTGCAGTGACGACGATGATGATGCGGCAATTGAAGGTGAGGCGAGATTACTCCGTTGCCTTAACAGGATCCGTTAAATAAGCGAAAAATCAGCCTTGAATCGTAATTAGCCGCAATCAAATTATTTTGCGATTTACCTCGACTTATCTCGCATAAATTGCGCTATTATTATAAATAATATGGCTCTAATCTATAATACAGATTATTAATTGTTTAAGGTCAAGTCTTTCATTATTTTACTTTTTTTCATCGTTTAACCCTTGTAAATCCGATACGTCACGATTACGTACTTCTACTTAGGATTAATTCCGCTTGACTATAAAATTGAAACTCCGATTCGAGTGCCTCCAGCGAGTGTCTGGACGCCGACGCCGAGGGTGGGCGCGCGAGCAAGGAACTCGCCGCCCCGTCGTAACTCTCCACCTTCGACAGCGCCGTTATTGTCCGCGACTTTGCCTCTCGATGGCACCGATCGATTCCTCATCGTGCAACGTAATCGTCCGATTGTGACGGCGACGAGCGGGCGACTCGACCGAGCGACAATACGTTCGTCACGATCCTTTATATTTATATTATGCGCGAATTTACGCCGCGCATAATATCTTGATTTTATTCCGTTTTGTACACGGTTTATGTGTTGTGTTCAGGAAAGTCAACGAAGCTTTTTTTTTGCTTAACTTTAAACGAATCCTAACACGAGACCAAAATGTTAATAAATAGAAATTAAAATAATTTTAAACGATGAAAAAAGAATCGAGTTCCGAGCTACGAAGATAAATATATATCCCGACGCGACTCAGTACATCCGTGACTTCCCATTCACTAATCCCAAGAAACATTCTATATCTCGTAGTCTTGTCCATGAGATTAGTCATAGTGCCGTAAATCTCGTTTGCGAAATCATTGAATTGAACGCGCGGCGCGGCGTACGCGTATGCGTGATTCGATCTGTCCGCTCAGGGACAACAATCGATTTTTATCTTCAATCGCCTCGCACGACTGCCGTTTTTCCTCTCACGGTGGAAATCGATGATACGTAAAGGCTCGTCCTTCGCCACGCAGTAAATGCGCCACAGAGGTAACGATATTGCGGGTGACGTCGTTGTGCCGCCATGCCGCCTGTGTATCTCTCTTTCTCTTCCCGCGCGTTCCCCGTATTAAAGACTACGCTTATATTTATCCCACTCTCATTGTGTTTGCACGCTGCAATTTTCTTTTTCCCCACGGCGGGTTTCCTTTTTGCACTGTCGCGCACTTTAAGCACAAGCGCGACGAGCTCATCCGGTTATTTTCCTTGGAAAATGCCGCGAGCGAATTTCTTCGCTCCGCTGTGTCTTTCCACTTTAGTTTTTTGGGTAATTTTATTTGTTCGTTCAATTCATATCTTTTTATGGCTGCTGGAAATTACAGGACAAAATAAGCGTGAATGACGATTGTCTATTCTACTTGTCATTTTATTTTATTTTAGATATTAGAAAGCGGAATATTTGCAGACTCTCAGCATTGAGTGAAGAAAAATAATAATAATGATTATCCACGATTCATGGTTCCCACTCACAGATTGATTCAATAGCACTCGAGTGGGCAGCAGAAAAATATGAGTGCTTTACGTAACTCTTTATTAAACAAAGCGCAGTTTCGCGTTAAGACTTCCTATTAAACAGTACTAATATATAACAGGCTACAATTCCCCTTGATAAGCTTCGTCGCAAATTAACACGGTTAAATTTTGCCAATAATCAGACACGTCCCTGTCTCTCTTTCTCTTTGTCCGTCTGCTTTTTTCTCTCCCTCTCTCCCTTTCTCTCTCTCTCGTTCTCGATCTGGTGAAATCTCGGCTGGTAGCTGCCATCTCTCGAACAAAGTAATCTCTGGAGGTTGACTACTTTAGAGTAAAAGAATTCACCTGACTAACTCCGTGACCCCGCGCTGTAGGGAGAGAGCAGACCCGGATTTCCCATTAGGCTAATCATTAGGCTCCGCAGGCGCACGATTCTAGAGCATATACCTAATCTTCGTAAACACGCCGATTAAGGGGAAATTGCCTCGTCCGCGAGACACAGCCGGGCTTTTATTCTAACAAAAATCTGCATCCCAGAACAGAGCGTATAACGTACACGACATGATTCTATTCTGTTAGCTATACTTTTTTACACATTTGAGATAAAATGTATTTAGATTAGAGGGGGGAAACAAAAATGTAGAAGTAAAACGTGAAATGTGTCTATTACGAACAGAATATTATCATCGATTTTCTGAACATATCTTCCTAAATTGAAAAAGGAATCTACATATCGTATCCTTTTTTTAATCAGCGACTATTTTTGTTTTAATCAATTTTTATGACGGTTAGCGCGAACAAAAAGTTTTATTTTCCATACGATCTGCCTTGTGACGTAAGAGCAGGAAGCTTGGCCGCTTATTTCGACATTGCCTCGAGATCTTGCCTCGGTATCCGAGATTCACCTGTTTACGAGAACATCTGTTTGACCCTTTCAGGTGCGAAGGGATTCTAACATCCGTCCGTCCCGTCCGGCTGTGCATGCGAGATCACGGATCGAAGGGAAGCGTCTACTTTGCGTAAGAAGAAAAATGAAGAATCAGGAGAGCACGCGGAGATCCCGGCGGCGCGGGATCCCTAATATAATAATTAGCGATGCGTGTATGGGGCATCTCGCTTCGTCCGCTCCTCTTGTACGACGAGGGACGTCTATCAGACGCCGAAGGAACTTAAACGCCGGAAGAAGAAGGGGTATCCCGTGTTGCTTAGATTTAATCGCTCCAATTGGGAGAAAACCTGATTCCGCGCGACTCCTCGAATCCTCGCTACAGAAACGGAGGTCACTATTATAGTTCAGAAACGATTCCGAACAAGCAGCAGAGAATCCAAAAAGGATATTCTCTATTACAGTTATATATTTTTAATAGAAATCGTTCAAAGAAAACAAAACATTGATATCATTAAATAAAATTTATCGCTAATAGTTTTTTCTTTAACAACGGATTGGTTTCTGAAAACTTTATAACATAATGAGCAAAATTTAATTTGTTTCTTTTCTTATTATTTAATCTTACTTTATTCCAAGAAAAAAATTTATCTTGAGTGAGAAAAGATTATTCATCCAACAATGTTTCCCTCAAGTGATCATTTATCGCGTCCTGACTACTCTCTCCCTATCTAGGAAATCCGACGATCAAACGCAAGGGTTCGAAGGGATTAAGGGGATATAACGGTCGTAAGTTTCTGCTCCCTCGCCAACTCCGACACTGACGCAGTATAGCATTCCGATACGAAGAAGCTCATCGTCCACGTCGTCGTCGTCGTCGTCGTCGTCGTCGGTGGTGTCGCGTGAAAGTTGTTCACTTCCTTCTCCACCGTTTTTCAGCATCGGCATTGCCGTCGCGCATTCACCACCACCTTCTCATGCCATGCAATGAGACCATCAGCCGCACGAAGCGGCCGCGTTATCTGCGCATTGGACTCCTTCGATTTGCCAATGGCCGAGATAGAACTACCACCGACACCGACACCGACCAACGACCGACACGACCGTGTTAGAAAGCCCGGCTGCAAAGCTAAGTCGTAACCTTAGGGCCTAGGCCAATCCGTGACCATGTCACCTCCGTCTTGTGCCGTTCGCGTTAACCTTCCCGTCCGACCGTCTCGATTTTTGTGAAAGATCACACCTTGCTCCCTTCTCAGACTAGCGATTTAACTCTGTAATACTTTGTAATACTCTGTAATATTATCTCTCTCTTAACATATACCTGTACTTATTTCTATATAACGTTGCAATATTTATTTAATGAGCTGTTTGCAATAAAATGTTTTACAATCCTGAGCAAACAAAATTGTTATATTTAAAAGAGTATTAAAAAGTATTCAATTATATTGTATCTAAGAGTTTTATTACATACAACTATTGCATTATATTACAAGTTACAAATAATTTAAAAATAATTAGATATTTATATAAGAAAATAATTTATAAAAATTTTACAATGTTAAGTATTGTAAAACTCGACAAGCTTGATATTGATGAGATATAAAAGTTTAATTTTCAAATCTCTTAATGTAACTATCGTTTTTATAAGAATTATAAACAGTTACAACGTTATTAGAATTGAAGAAGAAGAAATACCGAAACACTTTGTATATTTCTACTTCTACCTCCTCTTATGCGAATGTGTAAAGTATGTCGCACTCCTTCTGAGATATATTCTATTGAAATCGTGTATCATTGAATGATCGGATCTCGTTAACGAGAGCTTTGTCGAGCTCTTGCGTAACTTTGAATAATATTCTCGAATGCGAATATGCAGCGTTGGCATTTCGTACTTGCCACCTCGATGCAACCGAAGGATCCGATGGGATCTCTCAACAATAACGGAGAAATAACCGTCGTGATTCGTTTTGCTGAAACTAATATCGCCCGATAAGCAACGTCCGCCTCTCTGGAAGAGGAAAGGAGCGAAATTAATTAGCAAGATCATCGAGTTATGGGCGATTAGGCGCGAAAGTGTCATCCTCCGAAGCTCGGGAGGAGCAGCGGACACTTGAAACGGTACCGGACGCGGATACCGCGCGCGGCAGGTGGATGACGCAAGCAAGGATAACTCTTCTCATGGTTATCCCCTCTTGGGCCTTGCCTTTTCTTCCCGAGGAGGGACGTCGCAGCTGACACTTCGCGCCTCTCTGTCTATCCGCCGGTGCTACCTGCCTCATGATCCGCGACGCGTCTATATGGACGTGGATTGAGAAAACATGCCTCAAACATATAAAATATAGAGACAAATCTGAGATAACAAAAACGTAACTTTATACGTAATTGTCTGGAATCTGCGAAACAGGAAGGCCGTAATGTGCAACTTATTATTGTTAAATTATTTTCAGAATCCAGCCGCAAAACCACCAATTTTTGTTACAACGCAGAGAACATTTACTTGTACAATTATTGCAAATGTAACTTTATAAAGATCCAAATTATCGGGTATTACGGTAGGCATCTATATATGAGCTCCTTTAAATGAACACAGTAAATTGTACATCTGATTTTGATTTACCTGTCTAACAGTATGTGAATATGATTATTACGAGGGACCTCGTGTGCGATATTTATTTCTAGAACATGGTACATAGATAATACGCCGTTCGGCACGCACGCGAGGCGAAACACTAACGCGAAATGATTGCCAATTAACATTAATACGGCTTTACGTGCGCCGGAAGGTTGCCTATATAGCCAATATGCAGAAACTAATAAAACTCAATAATATTGATCAGCGGAATAAACCGTGCAATTATCTGCTATTTCGAAGATATATTCTCGTCGAGGGTTATCAAGTTATTAAATATTTAGGAGAATTTACAAGAAAATATTTTCTAATTTCTTTAATGAGCAATAATGTTGTTTAAAAAATAGACGCGCGTAAAATTATACTTGTGAAGAGAAGAGTTTGTTTTCGATTAGGTAAATCGAGGCATGTCGTAATTATCGACGATTTCATATTGGACTGTCGCATCGAAGGAATACACACATATTGACATATATATATATATATATATATATATATATATATATATATATATATTACGCGCATACGCGCCCACGGAGCGAGGCGTACACGATCCACTTTGATAATCACGTAGCGTGTAAAGCGATATCAAAGGGATAGCGTTTCACGAAGGTAGCAGGTGATAAGTGAAGTAAATGTCTATCCCGTGGATTTATATGCGAGCCTCGTGACGCAAATTCCCACCCATCGAACTATTCGCCTGCGTAAAGTCTGCATAAGAAAATATGCTTATTTTTAGCTTTTCTTTCATTTCTTCTCATCGACGCGACGCGCGACGATCGGAATTCTCTATTCTCGATCTCTTGCTATTTACGTTCACAACGATCCAACTCACGCGTGCGTCGGCTTTTAACGCCCTTCGCCACCCTCTTTCGCGTCTTTTATAACAGTGACCCCTTTCGGCCTCGTGTCAATTGCGAATTGCCATTCGCCGATACGGAAACAGGCTTCGCTCTAGTTTTCAAAATCATGGATATGAATAACCTTCCATGAGTCATTAGCTCATTCGGGCGGGGCACATGTCGATCAATGGTGTCATTGGGTGCAGCACACACGAATCCTCGGAACGTACAAGTAATTTACGATGGTTTCTAGTGATCCGTTCGTTCGTATTATCGATCGTTCCCATTTAATCCACTATGTAATTATCAATAATTATTATAAAATAATAAAAATTGATAATATTTAACAATAAAGTAAATATTCACTCAACACGTAGAGGACAGTTTCTTTTCTCTCTCCCTTTCTCCCTCCCTTGCTTTCTTTATCTTACTACTTTGGAGTTACTTTGGATAACTTTGTATAATTTAAACAAACTGTGCCTTCCAAAACCGTACGACTCCGATTGAAAATATTTTTCAAAGTTGTATAAAAAACATTTCTCTCGTGCACAAACATCCAATGTAACGTTATAAAATGACAAAATATTCCATCCTGTTGTAATGAAAGTTGTGGGAGAGTCACGCTCGTAGATAAATCATCATTCAAAACAAGTAAATTGGGGAAGATTATCAGTGCTTCCGCAAATTTCACGGCAAGCACAGTATCGATGGGGGCACAGGGCACACCGAACGAGAATATATTATATTTTGCTCAAGGGACTTACTCGCGCGCCTCGACACAGAAACCTTTCTCTCTTTTTCTCTCTCCTCTCTGTTATCTGTGTGTATATATAGTAATATATGTATGTACGTATAAAGCCACAGGAGAAGCACGAATGTAGTTAATTGATGCACCGGCGCAATAATGGCCGCCGTTAAATGATCGACGAGGTGCACCGCAGTCGCGGGATAATGACGATGCGGCGGGAATTTCAGCTAAATTAGGCGCCTTTGTGCAACGTCGGGCGAACGATCTTTCTTTCTCTTTGCATCTCTTTACATTGAAACATCCGCGCGTTCGCGTTTACGTTTACGGCGTGACATTGAATTATTAATTAAGCCGTAGCGCGGATATGATAAATGCAACGTTAAACGCTCGTGCGTACGTACGCGCGCGGATCTCGCGGAAGATCTCGCGGGGGATCGGGCGAAATCACGAGTCCGATTAATCGATGCGCCATTACGCAACGGCGCTCATAAAGGATACAAAAGATACCAGCGCCGGGCGTTATTAATTATACACGCCGCAGGGAATTCTCTCCCGGTCGGGGATTTGCACGCTTCATTTGCGCGGTCCGCATTAACGGGGACAAACAATTACGCGAGACGTCATATTGACACGATTGCTGCGTTTCATGACTATACGGTGGAAATTCATTTCGACAAATGGCCCAATAATGGGTATCCCGTTCTCGTTTTCGCATTATCGGCGTATTGCCTGACATGACAATTTATTCGCGTTGTTTATACATTCTCAAAAAATTAATTATTATTCGACAGCTACGATCGTTCGATCGTTTGAGCAAAATACGCGCCCGCAGAATTGTCGTAGATTACTCTTGTTTCGCGACGATAACTGCCGCAATAATTTTGATCTCTTCTTTCCCGAATCGTAAACCGGATATGTCAGAGAAGTGCATGAGAAAAAGTCGCAAGATGTAACGAGCGCTCCGTGAAAATTGGCAGGAAATAAAAATGTCTACGCAGCGAAAGTTTTTCGACGTGTAATAATAAAGAAACGCGTGTAATTGTGGCAAGATGTATGTTAATGCACGGTTTGATTCGTGTATTTATAATCCACGGGAACCACGGCATTGTCTTGATGCGGTTGCACGGTTCTCAGAGAAATTTCTCTGAGACACTTGTAACTAGTGTTATATTTACAAAAGCAGATAGTTACGATTAATTGTTAGCAACGTTGCAGAATGCTATCGTTTAACGCGTTTTATATTCTTTCCCATTGTAATTAATTGACTTAAAAGTACTTTTTGTTGAAGTCTTGAATTAAAAGAAAATTATTTTTAGTATCATTTTTGACACGTATGTGTCTGTTTTTTTAATCTTTTCACGTTTGCTGAAATATTTTTATAATGCATAAATAATTGGAGTAAATAACAAAGAACATAACTTAGAAAAAAGGGGCTACAAAAATAGTACTTAGATTTGCGAAAAAATAACAAAAAAAACAGAGCCTAAAATGCTAAATTATTAATTTTAGCGATAAGATTCGTATTAGATAAGTTAGCTTTAAACCAATAAGAACGAAAAAAAAGAAGGAAAAATAATGTGATTATTTGTTATCAAGATACTTTACTGATGTCGTAACAACGAGCGATAGATTGTCACGTATTGCATAGTGTAACGTGCCACATTTTACGCTCCTTGAGTCGGTGCATGGCCTTAACGAAGTTTTTGTCGCTATTGCCTATGCATTTTCATGCGCGGGCGCGATCGGCATTGCCGGATCGTTGATTTGTCAATCGTTGTCAGGCGTTTGAAACTGACGTATAAAATCGACTAGTTTCACGTGTAGGACGTTTCTTGCGCGAGCTGAGCAATTCGCCGTACCCATAGCCCTTGAGGAGCCGTGTCACCATCGCGTGTGTCACGTAATCGCGATACTCGTCCAGAGATTCGAACCCAACCAATTTTCTAGAACAAGATTTAAAAATTAAAAATAGAGGACGGATCGGTAAAAGATGATTGTAAAAATTGGACTGCCTCCAGTTGACTTACACGAATTGATAAACGAGAAATCGTGATATATATATACAGATAACACAAATGAACGTTAATTAAAACGGATGATTTTAGTTTTTCGAAACTACTATTATGTACATATCGCACGAGTACGGTATTTTAAATAGTCAATTCGCGCAACGAAGGCGCAGCTTTTTGCGAAATTCAATTCCAAGTCTTCCGAGTTGTAGGTACACGTCTTTTGTATTAATTTCGTACACTCGCGGAGTTTCGTCCGCGCGCGGTCGACATTTGCGGGAACTTTTTTTGTAATTTTGGGTGAAAATATAAAGGAAAGGAGAGCAAGAAATTCCTGCTTACACCGTGACGACACGAGCCGGGTCTGGGGATCTTCGTTATTATTTCAGCGAAACGAAGCGTATACTCCGTACACGCTCGAGTTGGCTCGTGTGCGAGTTGTTAACTTCTTCATGTCGGCTATATCCAATTTGTTGCATGCAGCAGCGTCTTCATTCGCTTTTCACAGTAAATATCGTTGCAACAAGACGACAGGTAGCACGGCACGTCGTTACGTAAATTTCCATATGATACACGCGCTTATCGAAAGGAAAAAAGACTATTGTACTTTCATTGTACGCTAATGACGAATGACTTTAACTTCATACGTCTATTGGTTGCAAATATCTTGTATGTTTCATCTCGACGATATTTTATAATGCGCAATTATCATTCTACTGTGCAAAAATTATAAATATACAAATAAGCAATTTGTACAAGTTTAAATTATATTTATTAAAGAACTTAAATATGAAAAAAATAGAATTTAGCGATTTGATGCTTTTCTTTCATCTTAATTTTCTTAGTTTTGATAAAAAATTTTAATGCGATTTTCATATTATATTTGTAAAGAAGTTTTAATCGATTTGTTCGGTCTCTTCTTAATGGCAATTACAGGACAGTATAGATGCACTGTACTACCGAGTAACGTTATCCCTGAGATACCTGGCTGGTTCTAACGTCACGATGCGTGACGGACGCCGGTATATGTCTATTCTGTAAAGACCGTGCGGGTAAGTCGTTATTATTTGTTTGAGTCGGCTCGAAATAACTTCAACGGCGCAGGCGGATTTCTCTTTATCGTAAGAAATCGACATAACTAAAACAATGTTTGGCCTGACGTAATCGCTGAAGAATCGGATTATAGATTGCCGTAACGTTGCTTCATAAGAATTAGGTGAATGAAAATCCGCTCAAAGAAATTGGTCGCTGTCGAAATCAAATACATGAACGTTCGATTTCCATATCTGATACTTTCAAGAAGACAATTTTGTTTTATATATACTAGAGTAAAGGGATAAGTGAAAAATTAAGCGTAATCGCTTCAATTACTGTATATGTATATCAAATACGCTGCGCGAGATTGCTATTTATATTTATTTCCGATTACTGATCGATCAGGGAAAAAAGATGCGTGAGAAAAGAACGACGCGTAGGTCTTTTTTACGTTACGGAGACGGGTTACATGAATAGAATATGTTTTCTTTTTTGCTTGAACAAACGTATGATCTTAATACGTTTTATATTACGCTGCTAGTCAACGAGAAAACAATAGCGACAAGTGCCTTCGGGTCGGGCACTGTTTAGCGGAAAGATTACTAGCTAGCTCTCAAAAGTGACGAACGACAAGAATCTCGAGAAATACGAACGTTTATTCTAACATTGTTTATGTGTCCATTAATGCAAATTATGCTCTCTCAAACGAGATTTGACAATAAAGAGTTTTAAAATGCTGTTGCATACGTTTTACATTTCAGTATGCGAAACTTTCTGCCGCATTTTGCGTTTGCATAAATTATTCAAAA